>NC_056725.1:178761433-179033788 GCF_019279795.1 Protopterus annectens | reverse complement strand
CAGCATTACAGCGAAAGCCGTTTTGCTGACACATATTCAACGAAAGCTGAAGACAGGAAAACCCCAGGTCACCAATTTTTTTCCCAGGGAAAAGAAATCTGTAGACCAACAAAACACAACACAACTTAAAACATTGCAGAGTGGGGACCCCCCCCCCCACACACACACACACTCTCCCTAATTAAATATACCAACTCCGAGATCACACTACAGTGGTGTAAAGGGCAATGTCATGGCTCAGGCCAAGAGATTTTTTCCCTAGGAAAAAAATTGCTGACCTGAGCTTTTGCTGTTGTCAGCTTTCATTCTATATGTGTTGGCAAAATGGCATTCACTGTAATGCTGTTTTGCTGATGTAATATAGACTCGTTTAATGTTATCTATAAAACGTACTTGAAAAGGTATATCATTACTATTATGGAGAAGTGATCACCATAACTAAACTGCTGGCATATTCTGAAAAAGCTGGTGAATGTTACATTCTGTATGTTCATAAATTTAACATATCAGAAATGTTTAGGGTAAGGAGATATCCAAAAGGACTTCTTGAAGAAGTAGCAAAAGGAATGATGGAAGGATGAGTTTCAAAATATAAGCCTTTATTGGGAAGTGGTGTGACCATTCAAAAACTGGGTAGTCAACATACTGATAGGGTCAGTTTTGACACTAATATGGTCATCCCTTATAGTTCAGGTGAACTTGCATTAAGGGACATTATAAAGAAGAATTGGTATATATTCAAAGGAAACTTTGATATTTTTCACACACTTGGTGAGACACCAAGCTTTATATACAAAGCTGGGAGGAATTTTAAATATTTGACAGAGCACACTTTCCTTAACAAGACTATGTTCATCAAAGGAACTACTAAATGTGGTAGTTGCAATCAATGCTCCTACATCTTAGATAGTGACGTGGCCTTGATAGCTGGGCATGGTAGGGGCATTCCTCTACATAAGGGTAATTGCAACACGAGAGGTGTTATATATATTTCAGTTTGCCAAACATGTTCATATTACTACATTGGCAAAACAGAAAGGAATTTTAAGACCAGAATATATGAACACCTTTATGCCATTAATAAGGGGAATGTAAATAATGCATTGTATAGGCACACAGTAGCATGTGAGGGAGATACAAGATTTAAGTTTGGCATTTTATAAGTTGTCCCACGGAATTTTAGAGGTGGTTGGTGGAAGCTTCGGGTTGATCTTAAAGAGTTTTATTGGATTATTAGATTAAATGCCACTGTTGAACCAGATTTAAACGACCATATTTCCCTGGTTCCTGTTCTAAGAAAAAGAGCTTTAAACATCTGAATTTTTTATTGTATAATATATTATTTTTAATAATGTAAAATTCAACATTTTCTAAATGTTTTTGTGTGTATATTTAAAGTACACAGGTTTTTAGTGTTTTAGTGTCTATGTCTTTAAAATTGTGAAAGAATAATTTATTAATTGATTGTTTCATTGCATATAAAGGGTGCTGACTTGGAGCAATATAATTTCTTCTGTTTCTTGTTCTGAGGAAGTCCCTGAGGTGTATACTGGGGAAGAAAATGCTTAACAATAAAGAGACTGGAGTAACATACTCTTTGTGAGCATTTTGTTTCATGTGTTGGGCTTATGGTGTAGCTACATGTGCATATTGGCACCTTTGAAGTTTTATTAGTCGTATTTATAAATATATTCAGATGCGTGTTTTCTATAAGTGTAATCCACTGGGACTGTTGGAGCCTGCAAAATTCTCTCTATCCAATAACCAGGGTAATGTAAAAACAAACAAACAAAAAATCTGACTGACAGTTACACAGAAATCTGTACAGATGGTAAATTAAATAACTTCTTTTAATGAATGTAATACAAGATATAAAGTGGCTTTCCCAAAAAAATCCTGCCATATTTTTTAAATGAGTGTTTAGCGTGAATGTACTGAATGCATTATAGTTAAATGTTAGTTGCATAGCTTACTAAAGATCTAGCAATGACTAATCAATTAAACTATTTAAATATAAACGTGCCTATTAGATGCAGACATTTTAGGAAAAGGAATATGAATGGTAGCAACCAAGATTTATTTCAAATAAAAAGATAAAAAAGTAGTACATATTTTACTATAGTCATTCAATATCAAAAAGGGCCTTTTTCACAGATGACATAGACACTTAAAATGACGTAGTCTTGGAGAAAGGGTGAAATCTGAAAAAAACATAAACAAAACTAGTTGTACATCTAGCACTGGTAGATTAATGCAAAAAAGAATAATACATTTTGTAATAAAAAAAGAATTAAATGGATGTACACTATAATGTGGAATACAACATAGTATTATAAACCGGGATATGGTAGTGTTGGCTTTCAAGAAAGAAATAACAGAACCAAAGTCACATGATGCCAGAAATACAAGCATAAAGGTAAGGTGCAATGGCATTGCAGGCAGTGTTAATGACTTAGTGTACTGATTGGTGATATCTGTATAGTGTCCCATCACTGAGGTTTACTGGGTATCCCTTTCTGGACTACACCCACCACCTGCAGTACCTAAATTGCTGAGAACGTACTTGGGAAGAGATCAATAGTTAAGAGAAAGACTGAAAGAGAAATAACATACAACGTGTAAACAACAGCATAAGTTATTCAAAGTGAATATAAACAAATATCGTCCATAAGTTCACCAAACTGCCTACGAGAGATTTCACCTGTACTTATCGATGTAAGGCATAGGATAGTGATGTGAAAAGAATGAGTGTGAGAACGAAAGACTCAACAAAATAAATAAGCACAAAATGAAAACTGAGTGTAAGCATGTACACATAATTAAATTATATGACTTGGTACGTATTCTCTCCCCCGACTTTGATGTGCATTATAATAAGAATGATATATGGGGAGTACACAAAAGAAATTCTTATTTAGGCAAAGGAATGCCATTTCAAACTATTTTGTCCAAAATTACATTCATATCACTTCTCTACACCATGTCCCAAATATTCTCTCCATCCAGCTGCATCACTCTACAATAAGTGAACCAAGCACATGTAAGTCTGACTATGGCTGCTGCTGCAAAAGTCATCATATCCCACTACTTAAAGAACTTGCACAGCTGAATTTCACCTGCAGTTGCAAAAGTTCACAAGGAACAATACATTGAGTTAAATCTATGCAAGATAATTTCCAAGACTAAAACTAATAACTTAATTTGTTAAGTCATGCATAGACAGATGGGCAAAACATGTATATGAGAAATTAACCTATATTACGAAGGATTCTTGGAATTGTTTGAGTAAATTGACCCCGAATTTGTGAAATCCAGGACTTATATTTATAACCATAGATGTTATAGATTTATTTTCGTGTATACCTAAAGAAATTGGATTAGAATATTTCAGTAATAGTTTAAGAAAATATTCTAATATGAGTTGGGACAAAATTTGTTTAGTAACAGATATGATGGGATTGGTACTTGATCATAATTACATATTTTTCCAAGGAGAATTTTTTAAACAGAATAAAGGTGTTGCAATGGGAGCTTCTTGTGCCCCCATTTTTGCAAACCTAGTCATGGTAGAATGGGAGGCTGAATTTGTGTTTAAAAGTATATATTATTCTGATATTGTTTTTTATACCCGTTATTTGGATGATATTTTTATTTTATGGAAAGGTACTAAAGAGTCCATTAGTCCATTTGTTGATTACATAAATGGTACAACTGATTTCCTCAAATTTACATATACTACCAGTGATGAAGGTATTGCATATTTAGACACCTTTATTAGTTCAACCAATGGAGGATTTACATCTAGAATCCATAGGAAAACAACATTTTCCAATGATTATATTGAATTTAACAGTAATCATCCTTCACACGTGTTTAAAAATGTATTCAAAGGGCAGTGTATTCGAGCTGCACATATGTCCTCTACTAAGGAAATTATGGAAAAAGAGATACAATTTATATATAACATGTTTGAGAAAAGAGGCTACCCACAGACATTATTGAAAGATGTAGTTGATTATGTTTATGAATATTGGGGTATTAAATACCAACCCTTATTGGGCAGACCATCCAATATGAACAACAATACAAACAACAAAGCCTCGGTATGTGGGGAAAATAATAGAGTATGTGTTTTGATGTATACTCCAGTTGTACAATATGTCAAGGAGATAGTTAAGTGTCATTGGGAATTGATTACTGTTATGGAGAATGTGGGCAAAATATTGGGAAGTCATCCTAATTTTGTATACAAAACTGCACCCAACATAAAAAGACTACTTGAACAAGAAACTAATAATCCAGTAAGGAGATATACAAGAACTAGGAACTGTGGCTCCTGTAAACAATGTAGAGTCATTAATGAAGCAGCTTACACCACATTAGAAGATATTAATAGAACAACGGTCAGATGCAGGGCAGGCAATTGCAACTCCAAACAAGTAGTTTATCTGGCTACTTGTTGTGCCTGCCCTGCATTTTACATTGGGAAAACTGAGAGACAGTTGAAGAAGCGCATATACGAACATCTATATAAGATTCAGGTGCAGGATAAAAATAACGCCTTATTCAAACATATGAGTGTTAAAGGAGATCTCCATTATTTTAAGTTTTCGATTATAGATCAAGTGGATAGTTTAATACAAGGGCGGAATTGGAAAGCTTTATTAGCATCTAAAGAAAGTAAATGGCAGATGTTAATGGATGCCACCAGCTCCCCTGGTATTAATGAACACATTAGTATTAAACCTTTTCTTATTTTAGATTAGTTATACACTTGACAGTAAAATCAACTTGTTTTAGTATCACATTACATGTAAAAATATATTTGTTATGTTTATATTTACATTATATGTATAAATCATGTTTTTATTATATTCATATATTTATATATGTAAAGAAACATATGAACTATGTTTTTAAAAAGTGATGAAGCGCTTTTTTGCACCCAATTAAGTAATTAAGTGATTTAGTATATAAATTATCAGTTATCTAGCAAACATGGTTCTGAAGAAGTCTGTAATATGGCAGATGAAAGCGCTTAACCTGTGTTTGTTCAGTTTTTAATGTGTTTTTATGTGTGTTTTTTATATAATAAACACATCTCCTTGTTCGAGCTGAGCCATCTATTTTGTCCTACTCAAATATGGAGACATACATTCTGACCCAGACCTACTCTCTAATCCTAACCACAAGAGTAACCCCAATGATTCATACATACTTGCACAGAACCTTGAAAGTACAGTTAATAAAATAGTCCCACTGCATGCCTGGACTGATTAAAATAAACTTGATATACTAGCCCTTACTGAAACATGGCTACACCCCAATGTAAATGACTCAGAAATAATACCTTCAAACTTTGCAATAACCAGATGAGATAGATCTAAAAAAGGGGGAGGGATAGCCCTTCTATATGTCTCTACACTCAACATCACACGCTACACCAGTAATATACCCATCTTTTCTAATGCTGAGGTACTAATCTCTTTTTTGAACCTCAACACAGCAAAAAGAATTTGCATAATATTAATATATATCCCACCAGGTCACAATATACCAGTGTTGGAAAATATTCTGTCCTGGACATCCCCAACAATAAAACTTGAAACAATAATCTTAGAAGAAGTAAATATAGATTGGCAAACCATAGCTTTCAACTTCCCCACAAATAGAATAAATCTGTATGTTTTTTCTCACCTTATCAATACTCCAACAAGCTACAACAAAGATCTTACCTTCCAGTCCACCCTAGACTAGATCCGAGTACCGCAGCCAGCCAATTACCTCTCTTCTGGTACGCTGTCTAGTTCCCTGAGCGATCATCGGCAAGCTTATTCCCTTAGAACAAACACTCAACAACCAAGAGTACACACTGTAAAATCAGTTAGGAATTCAACTAATTTTTGTCAGCATAAATCCAACAATCTCCTACATGAAATAGACTGGGCACCCGTTAAACGACTACCCCTTAATGATGCTGTACTATACATTAATAACACCTTCCTTCACATACTTAATACACTAGCTAACATTTGTATGAAAAGAATAAAAAAGAACTCAGCACCATGGCTCTCTAAGGAATGCAAACATCTGATGAAGCAAAGGGATTTAGCCTGGATAACCTGGAAACTAAACAAAAATGAACACATTCATGTCAGTTTCAAAATACTACATAACAAAGTGACCAAACTAATCAAAAGAGATAAGAAGTTATACTATTCCCAGTTTAAACTCCAGCATAAAATCAACCCCCAAAAAATGTTGGCACTCCATATGTTCTGTACTTAACTCTGGAACAGAAAGCATACCCCATCACCTGATACCTCTCCATCACAAATAGCCTAAAACTTTAACAAGCACTTCATAAAATCAATATCAGTCCTACTAACACCCCTAATGCTGGACTCCCCACCCTTCAACCTATTCAAATACCAATCCTAGACCATTAACTAATTCTAACACTGTCATTAATAATCCCCCCTATTCAACAAAATGTCATACAAACCCCATTGTCATCTCAAGCCATACCCACTAACACCATTAAGAAACTGCTACAAAAACTAAAACCCTGCTCAACCTCAGCTGATAATCTTCTACCACTCTACTTCAAACTGGCTGCCAACTCAATCACCTACCCAATCAGTATCCTTATAAATAGGCCTTTATCTAAATCAAAAGTACCTACCATATGGAAACAATCTCACATCACCCCCATCCACAAAGCAGGCAACTCTTTTAAACCATCCAATTTCCATACTATAGCCATCTTGTCACCCATATCCAAAATTTTCAAAAGAGGTATCCATCAGCAGGTAATGCAATATCTATTGCAAAACTATCTTTTAACCAAAACCCAACATGGCTTCCAACCCAGCCAAAGCACAGCTACAGTCCTATTATCCTTTACAGACACCGTGAACAAGGTCAAAGATACAGGATGCTATACAGCCTCAGTATTCCTTGATCTCTCCAAGGGCTTTGACACAGTGTCTCACCCCTTACTATTGAACACACTGTATAACTTTGGCTTCTCATGTAACACAGTAAAATGGTTTCAGAGCTACCTCAAGGATTGAAACAAGCAGTGAAATGGTCCAAAGAAATCTCACCCTTTCTCCACAACCCTATTGGAGTCCCTTAAGGCTCCATCCTCAGATCTCTACTCTTTAACATTTTCACAAACAACCTTCACACTGCCTCTCATCCTGGAACCCTCATTCAGTATGATGATTCCACCATAATCTGTACTGCTCAATCACTACCAGAACTACTATCAAAAGTTCAACAGTCCTTTACTGCTGTCAAAGCCAGGCTAAAAAATGCTCACCTCTTTTCTAATCTAAAGAAAACTAAACTAGTACTCTTTCACCCCAAAAACACTTCCCTGTCACTGATCATTTCAACACCCCTGCATCTGACAACACTGTCACAGAAATAATACAGGGAACCAAACTTCCAGGAGTTGTCATTGACAATAAACTTTCATTGGACCCCCATATACAGCAAAATATAAAGAAAACTCATCAAAAACTGGGACTGTTATACAGAAACAAACATTTCTTTACTACAGCAACCAAAACTACCCCTGATAAAACATTTTTACTTCCCTTCCTTCTTTGCAGTGCCCCTATCCTAACTTACTTACAAACTTCTACCCTAAGCAAGATGGCTACAACAAAGTTTGCTACAAACTTTGAATATCATACACATCGCTGTAAACTGCTGCTAGAACTAAATTGACTTGAACTCCCTAACCAACTTGCCTTTATTCAGCTATCCACCTTACACAATATTATTTTCAAGCCTACTGCCTGCCCTGCACTAACCAGTCTAGTCACAACTTACACACCAAATTGATCCCTACGATCAAAAGACAAAAATCTCTTAGCTATCTCAAAACCCACAAGAAAACCAGGTCAGTCTCTGTATTCATACTCTGTCTCTATACTATAGAATTCATTACCTCTAGCTACCAGGTCTATGCCTGGCCTAGCCCATCTCAAAGCTTCTTTAAAACAAATCATCTCAAAAATACATGGCTCTGCTCCTGCATAAAGCCTGTCTAATGCTCATCTCTTCCTCTTCTTCCACATTAGCCTCATCCTCCTCTTCTATTACATCCGCTCCTTCACAGTCTGCAAGATCCTAAGGCTCTCCTAACTCCTTCTCTGTTTCTACATCATATCCTCAAACATCTGCTCAGGCTGTAATGCCTCTATTCTTAACTCTCTCACTGTCTTTCTGCATCAGTAATTTTCTGGCTATTATTTTCCTAAATAAAACAAACATTCTATTTTTTTTCATGTACTATAACAGTCAGTGTCACACATTGCACTATCTACATACATACTATTTTTGGACACTATCTACTCATAGGCTATGTATATGGTGGGAGTGACTATTACTGTCTATAATGTTTTAACTCTATAGAACTGTCTAGATATGTAGTATATCTTGTAATATCTTGTAACATGTTTATATTATTTCAATTTATTTTTGTATAGTATTTCTTTTTTTCCAAAATGTTTTTATTCATTTTATAACACAATAATTTAACAGTATAGCAACAAGAAAAGAACAAATAAACTACATGCAATGTCCATAACAACTAAAAAAGCAATAGACATAGGAGAATACTTAATTTTTCTCTAACAAATTAGGCAATTTTGTCCAAGCAATTAAATGATGAGTTGTGTTGTTAGTCCTTGTTTGTAATATATTGGGTTATACTGTATTTGTATTATACTATATGTGAAGCTTTTCTCCCTGGGCCTCTGCTGAAAATGGATTCTGTAGACCTAGTAAGACCACCCCAGTAAACAAATGTCAAATGAATAAATAATAATAAATACATATCCATACTCTTCTTACTGATGGATTTGTTCTAAACTTGTTACCCCTATGCATGGGACAGGAGTGCAATCATGTGCTGTCTTTTACTTCAATGAGTGCAGTTTATGTGACCATTTTTTTCAAAGATTTTCTCCCACAGTTTTTTCAGAATCACTTTGACTGATATTGTATGAGTTGGAGGTACACTGTAGTGGATTTTTTCCAAGTATTCCCAGTCTTGTATAATCAGTGAGTTGGTATCTGTAAGTAACAGCAGTGTGGCGTGCAAAATGGCTTGCCCCTACAAAAAAAAAAGTTAAGATTTATGTTTTTCTATGTAAAAATAGAATCAGTTGACTTCTAACTCATTGTGGAGTGAATTGACTGAATACAGATGAATGGCAATCATGTACATATCATTGAATAACATGATTGAATGACCTGGCACAACACAGAGAAACCTCCATCTCCTTACTGTGCACTGAGCTTGAAAGTGATTATAATAAAAAGTGGTACAGACCCTTAAAATGCTGAAGATGTCTGTAAATGCTGTTTCAGACCATATGGGTAATCTGAAATGGCATATGAACATGACCCTAACATTATTACTATAACAGATTCAGAAGAGCTGTCTATAAACACTGTTTCACAAGCAGAGCTGTGAATGAAGGGAAGGTAGTTGTCTAAAATGGTACTGGCCTCGTAAAGAACCCCTTTAAGCAAACATTCTGGCAAACAGCATTGTTTAGTTAAAGGGAGTAATCAGAGTTTGTACTGTTCAACACAGCAGAGGGACTGGCTCAGCTATGTCAGCAAATCTTGTTATACTATTATTATTATTAGTATTACCACCATCATTATTATCAGTATTTTATTAATAGGGATGATACATCTTTTTGTCTGCTGCGTTTTTCTCACTATGAACAAGAATACAGGTATGGTTTAGGCTTTCAGTTGCATGTTCAGGATTTATTACAGTTTTGATATGCTTACAAAACTTCAGAAAAAAAAAACAAACAGTATGATTAGAGGAAGTGGGTTTCTACTTGTTTCCTGCTAAGAAAGCTGTTGCTAGTTTCTCATGCCTAGCTATACATGGTGCTGTCCCCAAAGAGACAGACCCATAGAAACTTGAAATGAACTAGATGTCATAAATTATGGTAAATATTTACAGCTGCAGAAGTGTCTGTTGTAAAAATAATGTGCATGCATTACAAGCATAACTGCAATGCAGTTAGCTGAGGAAGCTCGAAAATCCAGTCTTCCTCAATGCACCCCACTTCCGTCTGACAGTACAGAAAGGCATTTCTATGGTTTTGTCACAAACAACAGTTGATGAAATGAGGATGCTAGTGGCAGCCCTGTCATTTGAAAGCATTATTTTCAAAAATGTGTCTGCTAAGGTGAAATCACAGAATTATTCTATAAAGTAAGAACGAAGTATTTTTATTGTCAGATACAATGATTACTGCTAAATTTCTAAGATTAATTTCCAGTGAGATTAGTAATGTTCATACTTTAGTAGTTCATGTTTCCAAAAAGATTTAAGTTGACACTCAGAAACAGATAAATGGAGAATTAAATCATTTAAGGCAAATACTGAAAATGAGATCTGCTATTATTCTAACGTTATTAACACACAGCTGTGCATAATATTTCACAAGTAATTAAAACATAGACCTACATATATTGACTTCCAGATTGCCGGAAAATAAGATAAAACAGCCCTGACTAAAACCTGAAGCAAGGGGAAAGTACTTTTTAAACAATCAAAATTAAGTAAAGGAATAGCTGATAATAACTAAAGATAATCTAATAAAATAATTTGGCAAGTGAAAATACTTCATGACAAATTGTAGAGTTTTCTAGGAGTACTGAGAGAAACATAACTAAGAATAATACACAAATTGCCAACTCTTGTTTTGCAGACTTTAGGTTCTTACTTCTTGATGCCCTGCTAAATAAAAGCTGTGGTCTAAAATAATGGGCAAAAGTCAGGAATTGCCATTGTGAGATAATTACTTCTGAACTGCCATAGATTCTGCCTAGAATAAAAAAGAAAGAAAGAAACATAACAAGACATTATATCACTTCCCAAGCAGAATCAACATGCTGTGAAAATGTCACTGTATCTAGTGTGGGGTATATCTAGGTAATGTGTAGGGGAATTACATCAACCTGAGTATTCACTAGTTTACTGACTGAAACAGTTCTGCTGGAAAGAAAGAAGTTGCATGTTATTTTAACCTGAGCTGAACTGACGATGCACCCTCTGGTGGAAGAGTCATAGCTGGTTCTTCTAGCTCCCAGTCTGTTCCATATATGGCACACCATCCTCTCTGCTCGTACAACAAAACCACATGCCTCAGTTCTACAAGTGAAGAGCAAACAAAGGTTGTGCCCTCTAACACTTTGTGCCCAGCAGGGCAAATGCCCCCCCTCCAACCACCCTTGTTACAGTACTACATGATGGGGTCTGGGACTTAGTGATCCATGTAAAAGACTATCTTTCTGCCAGTCTCTTTTCAGGTCACTCATTTTGAAGTCATAGCTATGCTTTTAGTATCATTCTGCATTAAATTCTGTGCTGCAAATTAGATTTTCTTATTGGTCTGCCATGGGTATTAGTACCCCATAACAGGAGTTTTCTTCCCTTATCAGTGTTCAGTAATTAGCCCATGTAGATGTTGAATGTAGACATTCTAGAGAAAAGCTGTACTTACAGAAGTCTCAGTCATTTTAGATGGAAGGGTTGGGAACTACCAGAACTGAACTATGCACTTTTAAATGCTAACAAGTTTGATACAGTGGTTAGAATGTCATGTGGTACAGAGTTATTCTAAAGAATTTATTTTGGTTATTCTAAATAATTTATTTTGGATATATACCTTACAAATTGCATCTCCTGCCTCGATTATTTTTAAGTGTCTTAAAATGACATGATATGGTGTTAAAGTAATGAATATTGGCTAGAACTGAAGAAATATATTTGCAGAAGTGAAATAATTGTCTTTCACTATCTCTATGGCTGAAACTGTGAAAGTTTAATATCCAATGGAAAATAGTTTTGCAGAATTGTGCACCTACTAAAAAGAATTCAACTGCTAGAAGGAAGCTTAACAGAAAACTAGGAACATTCAATAAAGAAATTTGATTTATTGTATACTGCAACTGGGTTAGCAGGCAAATCTAAAGAGACTCAATCTGTTACATTCCTACATGCTGTTGGGGAAGAAGCCATGAAGATATTTAACTGATTTATCTTCCTTGAAGAGAAAAAAATACAGCAAAGCATCCCTTACAGGTACAGTCAGCAATTATTGTTATCCAGAAAGTATGTGCCATTTAACCACTCACTGTTTACCAACCCACAATGTCTTTTAGAGACTATAAATGCATACTTTTACTGAGTTAAGAGAGTAATTTGGTAAACTGCTTAATTCGGTAATAATCAAATAATCTGAAGTAAAAAAAATCATGACTCGAGACATGATATCAATAGAAACATTCCTGACCTTATCAGAAGCTGTGAATGTGTATATTCTGAATAAAATTAGTAATACGCAGTTAAAAGAATTCTGTAATAAAAGTGATGAGTGTAAGATAAAGTGTTAGCCAAGTAATAAACCAAGATGACAAAAAAGCCGAGATGTGTGAAAAACGTAATTAATATGAAAGAGAAAGTTGTGAGGCACTGCATATTGACGAAGAACAGATCCCAAATGGAGGAACAAATGATCAGTTATTATAGTTATAGCTTGCGGGAGCATGGCAAGAAGTGATGTCCAGCAGTGCAGAATTTGTACTGGAAACTGTGCTTCCATAAACTGTATAAACAAAGGCTGGCATTCAGAAAAGTTACCACCACTGGTAAGTCATTTTTATTGCTGGTGGTAGCCTATTCTGATTCTTAGGCGGTCCTACCAAAATGCTTACCTCAAAGAGGTGCAGCACTGTGGTAAGTTGTCTATCTGGCCTACTGTAAATACTATTGAGGTAATTTGAGGAACAAATATAGTAATAAATCACGTGCTCTTCTCTCAGAAATGTCTGCAGTAGGTGCTTTATGCAGCCTAGTGATTCACCTGGCCAACCCGGCAACTTAAATTCTTACTGTTAGCCATGGCAATTAACTCATCCAAAAGCTTGCATTCACCCATTACTTTCAGTCAAATCACATTAGATGCAAATATAAGGACATTTAGTGAACAGATGTCGCTAGGGATGCATTTGTGAGTGTATGTGTGTGTGTGTGTGTGTGTGTGTGTGTGTGTGTGTGTGTGTGTGTGTGTGTGTGTGTGTGTGTGTGTGTGTGTGTGTGTGTGTGTGTGTGTGTGTGTGTGTGTGTGTGTGTGTGTGTGTGTGTGTGTGTGTGATGAATGTGTGAATATGTGCAATACTGGTGTGGGGAACAGAAGACATAAGGACACTTACAAAGTTAATAGAAAGCTACCATTTCTATTAGACACCAAGGAGAGTCATTAACCATTTCCGAGCTACCATAGATGCTGCCTAGAATAAAAAAAAAGAAATGGAAATAAGAGGCTAAGGTGTTTGCCTTACAAACACAAGGTGCAGGGTTTGAGTCTCACAAGGGATAATTGGCTAGGCTTAAAATGGCTCGCAAGGGCAGTTAGCTTAGTACTAAACTATGAACCTATGAACATTATATCACTTCCCAGGCAGAATCAACCTGCTGTGAAAATGTCAGCATATCTAATGTGAGGTATATCTAGGGGATGTGTAGGGGAATTAAATCAACCTGAGTATTCACTAGTTTACTGACTGAGACAGGTCTGTTGGGGAGAAGGAAGCTGCATTTTGTTTTTAACCTGAGCTGAACCAAACAATGCACTCCAAGTATGTTCACAGCCATTTAAGTACTGCAGGTGGTAGATGCAGAACAGAAAGGGATACACAGTAAACCCCATTTCTCTTAACTTTTTAAGTGGATTTATGGTCATATTAATGAGGGCTTCTGGTGTGTAGTGCTCCTTCCATACAACTTTTGTTCTCAGATCACTTTATTTCAAAAAGTTGCATCCAGTTGCATCTAGGCACCTACAATATAGCAGACATCTCTCAGTGAAAAGGTATAGAGCTACTTATCTTGCACATGGCATACGACTCTTTAAAATTCTCTTGAATGGAGTACATTCTAAGCACTGAAAAATATATAGCAAAATAAAAGAGAAATATGAGTAATCATTTAGAGGTAAACAAATATGTTAATAACTTACACTGTTTCCATGCTTAATAGTATTTAACATTTACTAAACGCGGTGTTGCAATGAGGCAGACAGTTAACTATGGATAACAGAAAGTAAAGCTTTTTAAGGTATATAAGAAAGGATATTTGAATACAATAATACATATTAAGGACTATAAAAATGCCAGCAGCTATGTGGAGAAAAGTCCCCCTTGAGAAAAATTAAAGGAAATTACTTTCAAGGGCAGGCTTAAGGGAAGTTTGCTTAACTGTATTGATTAAATGAAATTATACCATGACCCCCCCCCAAAACGTGCACGCTGATTGGCCAGCGTGCCCGTTGTAAATCGAGTTATACTAATGGAAAAAGGTCTTTTCCATTAGTATAACTTTCGTTTAAAACACTTCGCTCGGCTATAAATGGGTTTAACATAGCGAGACAACTAAAAAAAAAGCGTTTTAAAGCTGTCGCTATGTTAAACCCATTAAACATAGCGAGTACACAGGCAGTTTAGGCACGGAAGCAAGATCTCCGTTGCTTTTAAATGAGTTTAACATAGCGAGACAATTTAAAATAAACACGGAGATCCGTTGCTTATTTTAAACTGTCTCGCCGCTATAAAAACTCATTTAACATAGCGAGATTCAAATCTGCACGGAGATCTTGCTTTCTCCGTTGAGCTCTTGCGCGGTAGGTACTCGCAAACTCTACATCAGAAGGATGCCAGACATCTGCGGAAGGGCAGTAAATAGGCATTATACTATGCCTTTATTTAAGAAAAGTAATAGTTTCTTTTCTTAAATAATGTCATGGTATAATAGCAATAACCCACTTCTGGGTGTGGGTAATGCTAAATTTACCCACACCCAGGCGTGGGTTATTGCTATAATATTGCACACCTTAGTTGATCAGAATATGTATCATAATGTGAAATAAGTAAATATAAATAGATTAAATAACCATAATGACTGCGGTAGAATAAAACCATCAAAACAAGAAGTAAGACCTTAGACTAACATGAGTTAAGAGAACTCACAGAATGGACACTTCAGTGGCCTGAGGATAACAGTTATGAGAGTGGTACCATACTCTAAAAATCATAAAGTGTTAGCCAAGTAATAAAACAGGATGACAAAAAAAGCTGAGATGTGTATAAAAGTTAATTAATATGAACGAGAAAGTTGTGAGGCACTGTGTATTAATGAAGAACAGATTCCAAATGGCGGAACAAATGATCAGTTATTGTAGTTATAGCTTGCAGGAGGTGTGACTTTAATTACTTTTAACCATGGCAATTAACTCATTCAAAAGCTCCAAGCATCTGCGTGTCTCATTGTCATGCCAATTGCCATTCCACCAGCATGGACAAGTATGGGTGTCTCACCTTTTGTTTCAACTTGGTCACAGATAGGTAGGTCCATCCTGGCAAGCATTAACCCTTGAGCATTGTCTTTCTTTAACAGCCTCTTCTCTTCTCCCCATGCCTCTTTATCCATCTATTAACCAAATCATCAACCACCCGAACCCCTGCCTACTTCTCTTAGTCTTAGCCTATCAGCTCTCTATGCCCTTTAACAAACCCTGATTACCCATGACTATCTAAGGTACTCTTCATCTGGCCAACAACATCCTTTGAACTTTCTCTTCAGACTCCTTGACAACCTCCTTTTAGGTACCTTCTCTTCCTACTGCATTCTTGTCCCTGCATGTGCCCTGCCTCTCACTTGCACCACTGTCCCACAGCTCATTTATATGGAGTTACTAACCTTTGACCTTCTTAGCCAGACTTTTCCAGGTTACTTCTGCTTTTGTACTACTTGCCTCTCCTTGAATCTTCACATTGTTTCCCACAGTCATGCCTCCTCATCTCATGCTGGGTCCTGCTCTCGCTAATCCATCTCTACCTTTTGCTGCCTGACTAGACACCAACCTTATTACCTTTTTCAGCATCCAAATTCTCCCCATTAATCCCATCATTTTCCTTCAAAACACACACCACATGACCATCTAAATGGCCTTAAGCCAGTCCTTGTGCCTGTTGCTCTAAAAACCTCACTCACCATTTTCCCTCCTCTCCCCTACAACCTGCACTGCCTACTTCTCCTGTTTTCTTTTTTACGTCTCCTATTTTTTTTCCTTTAGACCAATCTGACTTCTTTCCCTTAATATATTCTTCTGCCTGCATTCCTTAGCTGGCATGGTCCTGTGATTTTTTTTTGGATTTTATTCACTTCCCTACCCCCTTACTTTAAACTTCTCTTTGGTCTTTCATTTCTTGCAAATTACTCAACTTTTTAACTTCTGGTGCTATCCTTTACTGTCTTGCATTAACACGCTCTAATCTGCCCTCTTTCCTTAACGAATAAGCTTTATATTAGTCTGTGTTTACATTGTTTCTAATGCAGATAATGCACCATTGTGCACTGTCTTTGTCCTGCTGATGTCAATTCTCCAGAAATGCACAAAACACTCAAAATGGCATTTTTCCAAATTATAATCAGCATGCCCACTCAGTTAACACAATCTAAAAAATAAGCAAAACAACTTGGATCCTTGTGTATCTGTCTGGTTGTCCGTTTTTCTTTTTCTTTTTCTTTTTCTGTCTGTGGCACTTGTGCACGCTCGCGCGCGCACACACACACACACACACACACACACACACACACACACACACACACACACACACACACACACACACAGACACACACACACAGACACACACACACACACACACACACACACACACACACACACATCTGCTTGTTTCTTTTTTCTTTTCTTTAACATGCCTACGTGTGTTCTATAGTTTTAGGAAGAATTTTGTTCATGTAACAAGACCAAAGGAGCAAATATTTCTAGTGTAACATATGTTTTACAGTTTATTTCAAGAAAGAAGCTGTAAATTGCTGACAAACAGAGTATTCACAGAAAAAGTGGTGGAGGTGAATATACTAAGTCACTGGAAGGCAAAACTAATGCACTACCACAGTAAAGGCACTGTTTTATTAATGTCTATTAAATAAGCAGGAAGACCAAAATGAAAGGGATTGCCTTCCAAATAAGAATCTGAAAGCATGTTTTTAATTACATTGGTTTGGCTTATGAAAACCTGGAGAATGTTAAGAATTGAATAAACTCCAGGAAGCTTCAATTTACATGCACACATTTCACATCAGCAATCTAGTTTAAACTGGATAAAGCTTGACTGAGAACAATGGAAAAAGCCACAGAATCAGGAAAAAAAATAATAAATCTAATAAGAACAAAAGAACTGAGTTTTACAAAATAAAGGTACTCCACAATGTAAAGTTAGTCATCAACAATTAGAAACAAAACTCTAGACAACAAATAAATGCAAATTATATTTATCTGCACAGTGGTTGAAAAATAATTTTAAATATAGGTATATGAAAGGAAGTTCAGTAGTGATTATTGAAGGTACAGTCATTCTGCATATACACATACAAATGTACACATTCATACACACATGCACGCAAACAGACACACACACACACACACACACACACACACACACACACACACACACACACACATACACACATATTATATTGCATTTTTATACTGCTCTTGTAAATTCTATTAACTTCATTTTTTCTGTATAAATGTAAATAATTGTTTGAATTTTTAGTTAATACAATAGAATTAGTTAATGTTACACACTTCATCCTTTAATATTATTTGCATTGTTTATACTAGTACTTGAGGTTTGAAAAAATATGTTACTCTTTTCTGTATGTGTAATTGGTTTTAGATAATGGGCGACCAATTCATCACCACTCTGATCAAAGAGCGAATGTTCTCCTGTAGGCTGCTAATGTATAGGTAATGCCCACTGACAAATGAGTCTGCTGCATCAAGGCAGCATATTAAACTGCAGTAGAGCTTGGACTGTAACAAAGCTAATGGCTGGCATTATTTTATACTAGTTAAAAGTGCTTTTGCTGTTTAGCGAGTATAAAATTAAAAAAAATGAAAATAAAATAAAAAATAGAAAAGTGTACGTGTGTGTGTGTGAATGTAAGCATGCAGGAAAGTGAGAGTGAGACTGAGTGTGCTAATATTTTATACTCGTTAAGCAGTTCTATTACTGTTAACAGTGTAAAATTAAAAGAAACACCAAAAAGAAAGAAAGAAAGAAAGAAATGAAGGTACGTACATGTGTGTTTATGTTTCTGTCTGCATGTGTGAGTGTACAGTATGTGTACTTGGGTACATTTTATTTATTTTTATTTATTTTACATTTGTTAACCGGGGGTGTCTGACTGAGCCGAAAAGGCCCTTTTTCAGCAGAGGCCCAGGGAGAAATGCTCCACATAAAAAAATCACAGATACATTTAGTTATTTAGACATGATCAGTATACACACAAATTACAAAAGACATGTTTTTACAGTGGTATGCAGTACATCAACAGTTACAGTGAAGAAAACAAACAAAAAACATTAATTTAAAAATAAAGGTAATTAATAGATTTGTGGTGTACAGCTGAAATTTGGAACATAGGTAGAATACATACATAATACACAGGTACAGTACATACATTGTAGATTAGCCAGTGTTTGTGAGTAAGAGTGAAAACTATTATCAAGTACTCTAGCTTTAGTATGTGTACCTTATCCGCATGAAAGTGGAAATGTGTTTGTATGAGACAGAGTGATATAGATCGAGCAGTGACAGCTGCAGTTAAGAGGTATGCATACCTCTCAACCTCTTAGATCAAGAAATTTTTATAATGCCTAAAATAAAAGAATACAAAGGCTCAAAAACACAAACAGATTTTAAACATTGCTTTTGTAAAATTAGAAAGTTGCTAGACTACAAGTATTTGTTTTAGCACACATTTTCATAGATTCATAGGTAGGTACTAGGCTATTGGCCCTAGTGCCTATATAAGCCTAGCCAAAAAGGTACCCTGGCTTTTGCCACCCAAGAAAATTATTTTCCTGTGCCCCTGTCGGGCAGAGCCACAGAAGTGATCACCGGAGTGAATTTCTTATTTCCCATTCAATCATCAAGATTTTTTTTGAAGCGTGCTAATGAGGAGCTCTGTCGAACATAGATAGGTAGACGGTTCCAGAGTATGGGAAGTCTCTGGGACAGGAATCTATCCCTCCAGCATGTTCTGCTTATTGTGGTAACAAGGTTTGGGTCCCTACAGCGTGTAGCTCGGAGGGATTGGGATTTCTTTAAGTGGAGCATGTCCAACAGCTCTGGGTTTGACATAGCTTTGTATGTTAGGCAGAGATCGCCTCTGAGTAGGCGATATACGACGGAGGAAAGCTGGAGTTTTTTGAGACAGTCTGCATAGGCCATCTGTTTGAAACCAGTAATCCTCTTTGTGAGGTATTTCTGTGGCCTTTCCAGTTGTTGTAGATGTCTTGTCAGGTACATACCAAAAGATGTGTTGTACTCTATAATGGGTCTAATGAGTGGTGAGTAGAGGGGAAGAATGACCTCTTTTTTTCTGGATGAGAAACCTTTTCTGATGAGGTGTGCCAAGTAGAAGGATTTCCTGATCACTTTGGCGATGTGATTATCAAAGAAGAGACTACTGTCCACCTGTGTCCCAAGGTCTCTTATCACACTTTTGGTGTTAAGTAGACTACCACCTATGTGGTAGTTCATTGGTACAGAGTTTTTACCAAAGGGGGTGACAATACACTTTTTGGCATTGAGCTTCAGGCCATGGCTTTGACACCAGGCATCTGTCTCAGTGAGGCCCTTTTGTAGGATGTCCACATTGATAGGAGTTTTGATTATGGCTTCTATTTTGCAGTCACCTGCAAACTTTGTTTAGCCAAAGACCTTCTGTGTTAGCCTGTACTTCTGAGAAGTAGATACCAAACATGAGGGGACACAGGACTGAACCCTGTGGTACTCCACTTGTCACTGGTCTGAAGTCGGATTTGGAGTCTGTTACTTTCACAGTGTGGGTTCTGTCCATGAGCCAGTTGGCAACCCATCTTGTGACATAGGGGTTTATACCTAGTTTAGTGAGTTTATCTATAATTCCAGAGTGGGGGATGGTGTCGAAATCCATGGCGAGATCTAGATAGGCTGTGTGAACCACCTTACCCTCATCTATGGCTTTGGTGACTGCTTCAAAGAAGTCTGTCATATTTAGAAGATATGATCTGTCTTTTATAAACCCGAACTGGGTGGGGTCCAGAGTTTGGAGATTACCAATGTCTTTGTTTATGAGTTCCATGATGATACGTTCCATGGCCTTGCAGACCAGGCTCGTCAGGCTAATGGGGTGGTAGTTCCTGGGGTCTGACATGGCTCCCCCTTTGTGGAGCGGGATAACTGTCATGGTACACCATTCAGTGGGCACAAAGCCTGAGGTGAGGCTATGACTGAACATGGTACTTAGGTGGGGTGCCAGTTTTTTCTGTAGTTCATGTAGAATGCAGCCTGGGATATTGCCAGGTCCCATGGATGCTTTGTTCTTGGCTTTGGAGAGTGTGTTTTTTACCTGTGCAGCCGTGATTACAGGAACTTTGCATTCTTCCAGTATAGAGATGGGCCCTCTAGGGGGTGAGGGGGGGGGGAGTTAGCACTGAACCTATCTGCCAGGATGTTGGCAATATCAATTGGTTCTGTATATTTAGTGCCATTGTGCTGTAACTCAGAGCAGATCTGAGTGTTGCCATTGAGATTCTTAACATAGCTATAGAATGCTTTGTGGTTGTCTTTAGAGTTAGTGGCAATTTTGTTTTCATAACTAGCTTTGGAGGATTTTATGAGGGATCCCAGCTTCTTACTGAGGCTGACCAGGGAGTTACTCCAGTCATGGGATTTTACTCTTTTTTTGCAACAGTTTCTTTCTTCTGTTGTAGAGTTTGTTTATGACAGAGGCCCACCAGATTGGCTTTGTTTTTTTGGAGGATAGCATCTTGATTCTGTTAGGGATAGCATGATCCATGCACTCATGTAAGTGCTTATAAAGTACATTTGTGAAGGATTCAGCGGTCATACCTCTATTGTCCGTCTGCATGGGTGCCATGAAGTTTGCCACTTCTGTCTTAAGAAGTGTGAATTTGGCTTTGGAGAAGTTTTTTATGGTGGTTTCCCTAATGGGGGATGGGGGTGGGATGTGGATGTCTAGGGTGATTAGCTTGTGGTCGAATCTGACCAACAAGGAATTGACCTCTGATGTGGAACACCGGTCCCCATGTTGGTAATGACCAGGTCTAGGATATTGCTGCCCCTAGTGGGGGTGTGAATAAGTTGATCCAAGGCATTGGAATTTATGAATTCCAGAAAACATTGCGCAAAAGAGTTGGTACATGAGTAGTTTTCCCAGTTAATGGTGGGGTAGTTGAAATCACCCATTATTAGGGTGTTGGGTTGTACCCTAATATTTTCCAGTGTATCAAGAAATGAGGAGTGGGAATCCTGGGGCATGGTGGGGGGTCTGTAGCAAGCTACAATTTGGATTGCTGTCTTGCCCAAAGTTAGTTGCACTTGGATAATCTCGGATGCATTATGCTGTGCAACTAGCCTGGAGGTGTGGATATCCTTAATGAATATGGACACGCCTCCATCTTTAGTGCTTTGGTCCAGGTTAGGTGGCCGAAAGGTGTGGTAGGAATTATAGCCTGGTAATGCAGGAGTGCTCTATGGAGCTTTGAACCAGGTATCTGTCACTGCACAGATGTTGATGTTCTCCATTTTAATGAGTGCCTTGAGTGAGTGCATTTTGAGGTTTAGACTTCTAGCATTGAGTAGCATTACCCTCAGATTTTGCTTGCTTTTACCTGTTACGGTGGTAAATTTGTCATTTAAACCTTGCCTAAAAAGGCACTATAGGGGTGGCAGGAGCCTTAGCCAATATCCGGAATTCCAAGGGCGACAGGTGCAGGCAAAGCATCGTGGTCTGTCGATCATGTCATCCCAGGCAGACAAATACTAGATTCCCTTAGAATGACACCAGAAGCTTAGCCAATTGTTGAAGTCAATCATTTTGTCCTTGTACTGTGGTATCATTCTGGGTGATGGCAGGATGCTACTCAGGGCTAGGGTCATACCTGCCTGGGCTACAAGATCTGAGAGCTCCTCCATGTCTCTTTTCATGTAGTCCAGGGAGGTACGTCTCAGGTTATTCACACCAACATGGACAATGGCAGAGTCATATTTGTACTTGTTGTGGACTGACCTGAGTGCGTGCGTTATGTGGCGGATCCTGGCACCCGACAGGCAGCTGACAGTAACTTTCTCCTTGTTTAGCCTGGTGAGTGGAACATCAGTGTACCTGACTATAGAGTCACCTATTGGGTGTTGTTATGCCTTATGGGCTGTGGTTGAGTGGCACACTGAATTTGCGGGCTATGTGTCATATGGGTTGTGTTGGGGGGGTGGAGTTTGCTTGTATTTCTGCTTTGGAGGTCCCTGTTGTTTGGGCACGTTTTTATTGAGAGCCTCCGCGAATGTAGGTGTGTGTTTTGTGTTTCTATGTGTGTGTTTTGGTGGTGTAGGTTTTGAGGGACTATGTGATGAGTGTGGTGTGGTGCAAGTGTTTACCTTCTCCTCTTGACTGCCTAGTCCAGTCTTGAGTGAAGAGAGCTTTGCTTCCAGTTTGGCTATATAAGTGCATCTCTCACAGGTTGTAGTATTGGGTGGTAGGAGGAGATGGTTGTCTGTGTACATGAGGCAATTGCTGCATTGCCCCAAGATGCCCAGATTCATCAGGTAGACAGGAGAAAACACCGGGAGCTGACCCTTAGACATGTCTGGATAGGTGCTTATTTATTAAGTACTAAAAAACTGTGTGTAGCAATATTACGGAAAATACAGTTTTAATAAGTGCAATTAAATTAATTTAACAAATGAGTAAAAACAAGTGCAGAAGGCAGCAAATTAGAAGGCTACTAACAAGCAGTAATAAGTGCAGACTAAGAGCAACAAAACAGATAACAACACACAGAACAGCTAACTAAGACAGTTACAGTAAGAACAGCTGAATAAAGTTTTTTTTTTTTTTTGAGGGAGGGAACAGAGCAGGATTAACAGGCTACAGGGGTTGTCCTTCCCAAATGCTCTCTTTGTACACAGTGGACAGGAGTGCCTGAAATCAGAATATGATCTCACTGCATTCAGTTGAGTGAGCAAATGAGATGGGCCCAGAAGGAGTATCCAAATACAAATTTACAAGAGGGGCGGGCAATTTCAAAGCCACCAAGACTAACACTCAACACACAAACAGAGAGGGATGGTGGGGAACTAGCTGAGACAGAGAGCCCACAATATTCCGAATATGCAGTGAAAATAAAATAAATACAGCACAGTACTATATGAAAAAGTGCAGATAAAAGTGTACTTAAATTCACTTATACGCCCAATTGATTGCAGGTAGATCTTAACAAGCCAAAGCACAAATATTTTAGAAGAAGTAACACAAGATGTAGCACTTTATATGGTAAGACAAGTCCCTTAGGCTAGGAGTTAACACAGAATATAATGAAATGAAACTACCCCACTACTACCAATGGGTACACTTCTAACAACCTCTCTTTAGAGACAGAAAGTCCACAAAATGCCAAATACGCAGTGAAAATAAAATAAATACAACACAGTGCTATATGAAAAAGTACAGATAAAAGTGCACTTAAATTCGCTTATATGTCCAATTGATTGCAGGCAGATCTTAGCAAGCCAAAGCACAAATATTTTAGCAATATTTTAATTTTCTTAAAAAATGTTATGAGTAAAGAACAAAACACATGAGGTAAATATCTGGATATTTTTTAAAAGTCTTATATTTTGGATGTAAAATACTTCCTCAACACCATTTATGTATAGTACAACAAATTTGAAACATTAGGCAGAACTATTTTATATCAAAAATATATAAAAATAACACCATAGTAATACAATTACAAATAAGTAAGACATACTTTTCTCTAAGAACAGTAGTGTCCTCCAAGGTGTCTCACGGGTGTGGTATTGTTTAAATGTCTCCAGTGCACGGCTCAGTGTCGAGTCTGAGAAACCCCTTGGTGTGCTTGTTTTACACAATAACACACACTCTGTTGGGCATTATTGCTTGCGTGATATATGATAAAATCTTTCAGCAAAAAGTGTTAAAAAAAAAAAAAAGAACAAGTAAATATAAGATGTTCAAGAACATATTTAATACACACTATTTACACATATATATGCAAGAGATATAGGTAAGTATACATAGATATTGATGTATGCATATATTACATATGGTGCATGCATGTACAGGCACATGTGCACACAGACACACACACACACACACACACACACACACACACACACACACACACACACACACACACACACACACACACACACACACACACACACACCACATACTGCATATATGTACAGAGACACAGAGATATTCATACTGTTGTGTGTTTTTCTGCTGCTAAAGCACCATGCGTTTAGATATTATTCATACGTATCAGGAGCTGCAACATATTTTGCTTTACTTGCTGCTTGAATAGAAAGGTAAGGTACATTCATAGGAACAAGTTAATATAATATGTGCTCTCCATTTAGTCCTTGGAAGGAATATATAACACACAGACACAAACACTACAAGTTGGATTCATAAATGTTACCACAAAGTGTACATTATGTTTACACTTAGTGTAATCTTTCTGAGTGAATAGACAGCACAGCTATTGTGCTAGGCTGTTCTTGAATTCAGAAAGTGTACACAAAGTGTATACATAGGGCAGGATTCAATAAAGCTTACATGGAGCGATTCTCCATGTATGAATAGTGTAGCAGCCCTAGCATGGAATTTGGCTGCCGAGCAATCCAGTAAATAAGACTAGAGGTGTGCACGAGCCTACTAGCACTATTCTAACATGGACACCACAGAATAATGCTAATCACTTCATTTGCTGGTGAAAACCATGCAAATGAGGTGAATTAGTGATTCAGCAAGCAGACAAGCATCCGTGATTGAGCTGTGTCTGCTGCAGAAATGTATTCGGTTACTAACCATGTACCTTTCTGCAAAAATAAATTGGAGGCATGACAGCTCAAAGTAAAGCATGTATTATGAGCATTAGGCATGCCAATGGCCAAAAATATGGTCATTGGCATGCAAAACCATTGCAAAATTATAAAAATCAAAGTTTTTTTTTTTGGCCGATTTTGGCCATTTAAGAGGAGCGCAGGGGCACGCAAACGAGATTGTGCAGAAAACAAAAAAAAAATGTAAAAAGACAATTGTATGCAAAGGATGAATTTTCCCATTATAAGGGGCAGCAGGCAGACTCATAACAATAACAGGTAACTGGCAGCTAAGGACATAGGCATCGGAATAGTGCTGTAACTAGGCTCTAAGGCAGTGGGGTATGCAAATGAGCTAAATTTATTGACTAGCAAAATGGAAGACCGTCTCTGCATACACCTAACCGTGTAGGAGCTATAATGCAGTGGTGTAAGCAGGAGAAGCAGCTGACATGAAAAGGGAGTGTGTCATGCTTGGTGTAAGCACATTGGAGCTCTGCGACTCCTATTTGTGCTCAGCTAAGCACAGCTAAGCAAGAGGGTGTGTTTGAGGCTGCTTAACTGTGCTTCGCTATTTCAAAAATTGAGAAGTGTGTTCGTGTCCAGGGGAGGGCCTTTTCTGCTCAGCAATGTTTACACTTGCTAAAACCATTTGCGTGGTGCACCACGGGGCTTAAACAGAGCAAAAAAAAGGGAAATAGCAGTATAAAGGAAATGACCTACAAATCACTAAAATGGCCTCTCCTAGTCACAGTGGCCCACTCATACCCCTCAATAAAACAGCTGGCAGGTGGAATGTATCATAGTCAGCCAAACACACAGGCAGCATTTAAGTATGCAAACACCTTTCAGTCTGTTTTTTTCCACAAACCCTGCAGCATTGGTGTACACAGTTGGAAATTTTAACTGACAAAATGTTAGGGGCTGCTGTTGCTTTGATACATCAGTATGTGCTAGAGATTGAGGGCGGTGAGGAGGATAAAAAAAACTAAGGGTGATGCTACTCAACACCAGAAGTCTCAACCTCAAAATGCACACACTTGAGGCTCTCCTCAGCATGGAGAAAATCGATGTTTGTGCAGTGAGGAAACCTGGTTCAAGGCTCAAGAGAGCACCCCAGCACTGCCAGGTTACAATTCATATCATACCTTCCGGCCTCAGTTACCGGATCGCAGTACAAAGGGCAGAGGTGTATCCATATTCATCAAGGATACCCATATCTCCAGGTTAGTAGCACACCATGATGCCCCAGAGATCATCCATGCACAACTATCAGCAGGCAAAACCACATTTCAAGTCATAGCCGGTTATAGATCACCCACCATGTCCCAAGATGCTCACTCTGCATTCCTTGAGACATTGGAAAATATAAAGGTCCTACCCAACACCATAATCTTGGGTGATTTCAACTACCCTGGTATAGACTGGGTGAACTACCAATGTTCCAACTCCTATGCTCAGCGATTCATAGAATTTATAAATTCAAATGCCCTTGAACAACTAGTATGTTCCCCCACTAGAGGGGACAACATATTGGATTTAATCATCACAAATATGGGTGCCCATTGTACCACACCCATTATCACTCCCTCCTTGGTCAGATTCAACCACAAACTGATAACCTTGGACATCCTCACTCCTCCACCTCCCCCACTCAAAGAAACCATAGTCAAAAACCTTTCCAAAACAAACTTCAAACTACTTGCATCCGAAGTGGAAAGCTTCACTATCCCCTTGCAGAAGGATAATGATATCCAGGATGCGGAATCCTACACCAAGGCACTCTACATGCATCTTCAGGATTGCATGGACCATGCTATCCCAAATAAAATCAAGACTCCTTCCTCAAGCAAGAAGAAACCAGTCTGGTGGACCCCGGCCATAAGCAAACTTTACAATAAAAGGAGGAGACTTATACAAAAAAAGGCCAAATCTCAAGTAGAAAAACCATCCCTGATCAGCATTAGTAAGAAATTGAGGGCCCTCATCAAGTCAACTAAAGCTAATTTTGAAAAGAAAGTTGCCAAGGATGCCAAGGATAACCATAAGGCCTTCTATGGCTATGTCAAAAACCTAAATGGCAGCGCTCAGGTCTGTTCTGAGCTAGTACAAAATGGAACAAAATACACTGACCCTTCTGACATTGCCAACATCTTGGCTGACAGGTTCAGTGCAAATCCCCCCACCACCACCACCACTACCTACAGGCCTATTACCATTCCAGGGGATTGTGTAAGTCCAATTATTACTGATACGTTGGTTAACAAGGCTCTATCTAAAGCTAAAAACACTACCTCCATGGGACCAAATGGTGTCTCAGGCTGTGTCATACGTGAGCTCTAAAAGGAATTAACCCCGCATCTTAATACCCTGGCATGGCAACGGTGGTCCTGCTACACAAGGGTGGGGCCACAATTGACCCTGGGAACTACCAACCAATAAGCCTGACCAGTCTGATCTGTAAGGCTATGGAGTGAATCATTATGGAACTCATAAATGGAGAGATTGGGAACCTCCAGTCGCTGGACCCCACACTGTTTGGCTTAGTCAAGGGCAGATCATGCCTCCTGAACCTGGTTGATTTTTTTGAGACAGTTACTCAGGCTATAGATAAGGGAAAGGAGGTACACATGGCTTACCTTGACCTTGCTAAAGCATTTGACACCATTCCCCATTCAGGTATTATTGATAAGCTCACCAGCCTGGGCATAAACCCTTACGTCACAAGATGGATCACAAACTGGCTCTCAGACAGATCCCATAAACTAAGAGTAGCGGGATCTATGTCCAAATCCAGACCAGTAATGAGTGGTGTGCCTCAGTGCTCTGTCCTGGGGCCCCTCCTGTTTGGCATATACTTCTCAGAAGTACAGGCAAGCATGGAAGGGCTGTGGCTGACTAAGTTTGTGGACGACTGCAAACTGGGTGCTATAATAGAGTCTCCGGCTGACATGGAGATCCTACAGAAGGGCCTAAATGAGACTGATGCATGGTGTTAAAGCCATGGTCTCAGGCTAAATGCAAAAAAATGAGTAGTAATCCCCTTTGGAAAAAACAGAGTACCCACAAACTACAACATAGGAGGTAATCCCCTGAAATCTGAAGAAGAAATAAGGAATTTAGGGACCCAAGTAGATAGTCAGCTTTCCTTTGATAACCATGCTGCCAAAGTGGTTAGAAAATCCTTCTATGTGACCCATCTGATCACGAACGGGTTCGCATCAAGATCTAAGGATGTAATGGTGCCCCTCTACTCTTCCCACATCAGACCCATTATTGAGTACAATGCAACAATTGGAATGTACCTGGCTAGACATCTCCAGCAGCTGGAGATACCACAGAGGTACCTAACCAAGAAGATTACTGGCCTCAAATAGTTGCCCTATGCAACATGATTGAAAAAGCTAACACTGTTCTCTGTTGCATACCGCTTTCTCAGAGGCGATCTCTGTCTAACGTACAGAGCCATGTCCAACCCAGAATTGTTGAACATGCTCCATCTTAGCAAAACCAAATCTACTCGAGCTACATGCTCTAGGGATATAAACCTCAGCACAACAATGAATAGAACATGCTGAAGGGACAGATTGCCTTCGCAGAGACTTCCCTTACTATGGAACAGGGTCCCGATCCACATAAGACAGAGCCCCTCACTATCACTCTTCAAGAGGAACCTTGATGAGTGGATGGGTAACAGAAAGTTCACACCAGGGATCACACCAACAGCACTACTAGATATGGGCCAAGGGTACTAGCTGCTAGTACAAGGGTCTAGGGAACTACTAAAGGGGCGGTGAATACCACACAATGTGGCTGGGCTAATATATGCCTTCAGACAGATAGCCCAGTACCAACCTATGAACCTATAACCTATAATGCTGACAACCGTCCCTGACTGAGGAGGAGGAGGAGAAGAGTGTTCAGACTTAGGGTAACCTACCAGGGGCTACATGATCTGGAGATACTAGAGCCCTACAGGGTGGACAGGGACATACTTCAGCAACTCATCGAGCTGTGCTGGCCTCACCTCAGACCCAGAGCCAACAGAGGGGAACCCATCCCAGTTGAAACCAAGGTATGTGTATCCTTAAGAATACTAGCTACAAGTACCTTCCGAAGACCTACTGGGGACATCATGGGGTCTCACAGACATCTGCATCTAGGGTACTCCACCAGTTCCTGGATGTCATGTGAACACATGCCAGTGAGCACATATATTTCTCCAGCATCCCTGAGGACAGGACCAGCAATATGCATCTCTTCCACCATGTAGCAGACTGCACAGAGGTACTGGGTGCCATAGACTGCATGCATATCCATATCAAGGCACCTCCCAGTGAAGAGGGTAGAGTCTATGTCAACCACAAGGGTTATCACTCTATCAACTGCCAGATCATGTGCAATGCCCAGGGCATTATCATGAATGTGTGTGCTGGCAGCCCTGGTAGTTATCACGACTCCCACATCTGGATGCCTCACAGCTATACCAGGCATTTGCCAGAGGGACATCCCATATTGCCATCTGGTGGGGATGCTGGCTATGCACTGGATCCATGGATGATGACACCCATCAAAAATGCACATACACCCACTGAAGAACACCATAATGAGGCACACGCACAAACCAGGAACATTATAGAGTGTGTGTTTGGGATGCTCAACTCATGGTTCCGCTGCTTCAACATATCTTCAGTATTCTCCAGCCACATGTGCACACATGTTCATAGTATGTGCCATGCTGCACAATATGGTCCTGTGGCAACAGCTGGGGCAGGAACATTACAGGGAAGGGTCACACAGCCCCCCACAATTGCCAAGGTCCCCACAGACACAGGGGGACTTGGAAGAGGAACCTCTGTGCCTGCTCCTGTAGGCAGATGGAGACATGCTCAGTATGCCCAGGCCTTGGCAAAGAGGCAACGCATAGCACACATACTGACACTGCAGAGGACCAGGGACTGACACCTCTCTCTGACTTGCAAACAAAGTAAAATGGATGCCACACACATCACACTACCTGTATCTTACCATGTATATGCTGTTTACTGTGTGCATTCGACAGAGCCAGCCCTCAAGCACTGTCCTCACAACTGCCACATGCACAAGCTAAGTCAGTCTTCTTAACAATAAATGAATGGAGTAATATATTGTGGAGGCATAGCTATGGTATCACTGCATGCATGCAAGGGAATGGGGTGGCCTACCGGGATAGCAGCAGACATCCGACAGCTACGTGGGATAACAGGAAATGTCCACCCAATACTGGCTTCCCCAGAGTATGCAGTAGTCCCCTAGCTGACAAATCTCACTGCAGTATATGTGGGGGGCTAACTAACTGGGGGGTCATAGGTCACATGCATGGATGTCAATGTGGGGGTCTCATACTCACCCCTCAGCCTCACCGAGCAAGTCAGCCATAGAAAACCATAAAGAAATGTCTGGCAAAGGCCCACAAATGGGGACAATGATTAAATATTCCCATACAGACTTACACAGTAATGTCACAGCAGGTCTTGCAGTTGTAGTAAGGCTCTGAAGGGTAAGAAGTCTGAAACCTAAATGTCTGCCATTACAATCTAACCTGTGGTCTTTAGTGATATGCCTGTATTTTTCAAGACAGGCACAATACTATGCTAAATGGAACCAAAATGTAAAGCCAACATCATCACAGTCTGTGCAAATGTGGACAGTTGACAGGTGTGCCCCCCCACACACCCATGTTCCCACAGAAATGCAGTAAAATTAATGTTTGTAGGGTATTAACAGCAGAGCACACATTCCCAGGGCTGTCTCAATCAACTTGATAACTTGTTGCATGTCAACAGTATGCAGCGGTCAATGAGCTATTTATATGTGTGGTTAATACTGTCAGTATGTGGCCTGCACTTACTCCTGGCTGTTGTGTCTTAGTGGCCTAGGTACAGTACTGGGGTTCACAGGGTCCATGTTCCAAGAACTGCAGTGCCAACTATTTTGCATAACAAATACAGCTATGGTAGGAGTTGTACACACTGTCCAGATGCCAATATCTGTTACTGCAGGAAAGCTGGACAGGTCAGGGACAGGGAGCCACACATCTGAGCAGTACCCAGCTCAGAGTAACTTACACAGTGCCTAGCATACCTCTCAACTGCACAGACTTTTTGCAGAATGCCCAGAGGTTTGCATCATATTTATGATCTGTTTATCATGAAATTGTGGTTTTCTGGCAAATCACTGACAAATCATGAAAGACTAAAGTCAGAAAATAATGACAGATTGTAGTTTCAGACTTCATACCCTTTAGGAAAATGGATGCTAATCCAAAACTTGTTATTGTATCACCTTTCTAGGTCTGTAAGGCTAATAATTATCAATGATTCCTATATGTAGGCCTTTGTACCCAAATTACTTATGGGTTTGTGTAGATGTCTGGCTTTAAAAAGTCAGGAGGTATGGTGCCTAGTAGGACAGCAAGTACCTGTAGGTCAATGTACTGCCAGGTTACAAAAGGCTGCCAACTTACTGTGTCAGCACTGACAACATGTCACTGGCCAAAATCCATACCCCTGGAATGGCAGGTTGTCACAGAAGGAGCACAAGTATACCTTGTATATCTGTTTTGTTTGTCCTAACATTGCATTTGCCTGCCAACTATTTGCAAAAGAAGAAAGGGTCATGTCAAGACATCAATGGCAGACAGTGGAGAAGCAGACATCATACCCATAAGAGAAAGCAAGCAAATACCAAACTGGTCTTCTAACTGTCTATGTTTGGCAGAACAGTATTAACATCTTGTCCCCATGTGTGGACCTTTGTCTGACCGTCATATATATGGGCCTGTCCAGATGTCAGTTTGTGACGGTTTGACAGCTAGGCCAACATGTAGCCTCATAACAATATAAAGTGACACAAACCATCTGAGGACCACAGCAAATGTAGTGGTACAATGATGGACAACCTGCTAAATAGGTACACTCAGAGGTGTGTAGTCCATAAACTTGTGTGTGATGTTACGGCATTTACCCCATTCACATCAAAATACAAATACATAACAGCAGCCACTGTGGGCAAAGCCTGTGACTGGACTAGAGAAGGACAAAGAGACACATATAAGGGGAAGGGGAACCACTGGTCAGACAAATGGAGACTGTGCACACCAGAATAAATTGTGCAGTAACATAGGTGCCATAAAGTGTATGGAGTCAGTAAACATCACCTGCATATGGGTCTACTTCATATGACCTAAATTTCATATGATTCATTTGACTGAGACAAATGACCTAAACTTCATTTGACCTAAAACTCATTTCACTGACAATGAGCACTGGCAGATTGTAGAGCACTGTAAGGCAAGTAAAAGGTATATGCCCTGTTCCCCACTGTAGTGCAACCCTGGAGTTAGAATATATAGTTAGGAGGGACCCCCACATCCACCCACATTTGGGGAGGTGTGGGTGGCATCGACCCCACTTAGTTTGATTATATATTCTGTGGTTTGATTTTATATTGTTCAGTAAAACTGAACTTTGTGGGGGGCTATGCCCCCCACCCCCAACTATATATTCTAACTCCAGGGTCGCACTACAGTGGGGAACAGGGCATATACCTTTTACTTGCCTTGCAGTGCTCTATAGACTGCCAGTGCTCATTGTCAGTGAAATGAGTTTTAGGTCAAATGAAATTTAGGTCAAATGAAGTTTAGGTCATTTGGTCTCAGTCAAATGAATTTTGATCATATGAAATTTAGGTCATATGAAGTAGACCCCTGCAAATACACAGCACATACCCATGTAAGTGGAGGTCCACAACAAAACAAAAACCCAAACAAAGGGCACTTCAGAGGCAAAAACACATGAGAACTCCACAAACCTACACACCACACCATGCATAGTCCAGACAACAGGATCTTGCAAACACTTAGGCCTTACCATACACCCAACATATTACTCATAGAGGACTCCACTGGGAGACACACAGATGTGCCTCTCACCAGGCAGGATAAGGAGAAAGTTACGGTCACTTGTTTGTCAAGTGCCATAATCTGCCATATCACACATGCACTCAAGTCACCCCATAACTGGTACAGGTATCACTCCAGCCTGGTCCATGGAGGTATGAACAATGTCAGATGTATCTCCCTGGACTAAAAAAGACAGACATGAGATTCAGCTTGCTGATTATGTGTCCCATGCAGGTATGTCCCTAGCCTTAAGCAGCAGTCTGCCGTCACCCAGAATGATGCCTCAATACAAACAGAAAATGATTGTCAGTAACACTTGGCTCCCTTACTGGTGTTATTCCAGGGGATCCACTGCCTGGCAGCCTGGGAACATATGATCGACAGACCACACTGCCTTGCTAGAGATGGTCTGCATCTGTCTCACTTGGTCTTCAGGCCTCTGGCAAAGGGCATAGCCTCCCCATAGTGCCTTTGCAGGAAAAGTCATGGGGTCCATACTACCAACATAAAACAGTCAACAAACACAAATTAAAGGCCATACGGCTAAATGCTATGAGTCTAAACAGAAAAATGCACTCATTGCAAGCAGTCATAACCCTGGAAGATGGTGACATTTGAGCACTCACAGAAACCTGGCCCACAGCCGCGGAGAGAAACCCATCCTTACCTGATCACTCATCCTGTCCCACAGCCAGATCCCAAAATGTGGGCAGCAAAGCCAAAGGAGGTGGAGTATAAATATATATTAGACAGACACACACCTCCAGGCTGGTCAAACAGTTTAACACATACGAGACACTCCAAGTGCAGTCAACTGTCGACAAGACCCCTATGCAAATTAGTCATAGCTACAGGCCAACATATCTAATTCAGGGCACCCATTCTACATATCTAGCCCTCTACATATCTATCAAGATTCCACCCATCACCCTGATCCTGGCTGACGTATATTACCCAAACATTGATTGGGAATCCAACCATGCCAGAACAAAAATGCACAGAGATGCCCCCATCTAACAATGCTACATCATTAGGACAGCCACTTGATACCCCCACAAGATGTGATATCTATGTTGGACTTGGCAGTAACAAACATGATCAACTACTGTAGCACCCCTATGGTATCATCCTCCCTGGCAAGATCCGACAGAAAAGCAGTCACATATCATATCACCATCTCTCCTGACTCACCTCTAGCCTTGGTAAAAGGAAAATATCCCATAAGCTGATCACAACCACCAGAGGGATGGTATAAACAGCTGAACAGCCACCTACCCCAGTAGAGAAACAGGCACCAACTTCTGAATGTACACAAAACTAGCATGCTGGCATATAGATAGAGATGCACGGAATCAGGAAAACCTGACAGGACAACATCACCGTCTGCAAGGGAGAGTAAACCTGTCTGCAAACATCTGCAACAAAGTAACTATACACCAAAAGCATAACATTGCTGTCTGGGACTAAGAAGGAGCAGGTGCACAATTGGAAGTAATCACCCTTTAGCCTGAACAAACAAATAAGACCACTACTGAAATCCACTAAAGGCAACTCTGAGTCCAAATTGCCCACATCTAAGACAGACAATCATAAGGCCTTCCTCACATATGTCTGCAATCCCAAAGGAATCTCCCAGATCTGTGCAGAACAGGTGGTCAACGACACCACATACACAAATGCTGTAGATATAGCCACTCCACTGTTTGACAGAATTATTGGAAATGCCTCCCCTCTGCCCCCTATCAGGAAAGCAGGACATTCCCAGTACCTGAACACCCAACCCTTATCACTAGGGAGCAAGGCATCACTGCCCTCTCAAAGTCAAGAAGACAGCCTCCATGGGACCTGAATACATCCCAGGCTGCAAACTACATGAACCCAGGCATGAACTGGCAGCATCATTATGCACCCTCCACACCCAAAGATTGAGTATTGTCTATGTCACAGCCAAGTGGCGGACAGCCACTGCCATCCCTTTACAGCTAGGTGGAGAGTTCACCGATCCAGGAAATGAAAGACTCATCAGCCTAACTAGCCTGATCCAAAAGGCCATGCAATGGATTATCATGGATCACATTAACAGGGACATTGGCAAAATCCAAATACATTACCCCACACAGCCTGCCATCCTCAGGGGAGGTATTTCAGTGAACTTTGGATAACTTCCCTGAGGCAGCCAACAAAGGCATGGATGAGGGAAAGATGGTGCATTCTGGCCACCATGACCTGGCCAAAGTCTTACACACAATTCCCCACTTGCCCATAATAAATGAACTCTGTCAACTAGGCAGCAATCCATATGTTACCAGATGGGTATCAAACTGGTTCATTGATAGAACCCACATAATCATAATAGGGATAGCCATCTTAAACAGTACACCCGAAATGAATGGATTACCCCAGGGATTGGTCTGGGAGCCTCTGGTATATGTGATATACTTCCCTGAGGTGCAGGCCAAAAACACTGGCCTGTGGCTGACCGTGTTGGCAGATGACTGCAAGCTGGGAACAGTCATCAATACCCAAAGTGATGTGGATGTCCTACAAGAGGGTCTCAACAAAGCAAATGCTTGATGCCAGAAACATGGCCTCAAGCTGAATGCCTACCGATGCATCATCATCCCCTTTGGGGAGACTGATGTCCCCACATAATATCACAGTAACAACAATGTCCTACATACAAAATTAGTAGTGAGGCAGTTGGCCACCCAATGTGATAGCAACTTGAAGTCTGAACACCATGTTGCTCTCATTGTATAGAAAACTTCATAGATGGGAAAACTCAAATGTAAGGGTATCCTATCCAGGGACAAAGAGGTCATGTATGCTAACCTTATGAAGCCAATTATTTTGCTCAACACCCCCTTTGGCATGAACCTCACAAAGCACATGCAGCAGCTGGAGAGACCACATAGGTTTCCCACTTTGCAGATGTAGGACCACAAACACCTACCCTACACAGATAGGCTAACAACACTGTCCCTCTACTCCATTCCATACAGACTCTGCAGAGGTGACCCCTGTCTGGTATACAAAGCAATCCAGACCCTGCCTTGATGGGACTGTTGCACATCTGGAAGTCAAGGCCCACTCGATCAACCTGTAGGCACAGGATCAACCTGGTCTGTGAGATCAGTACGGCTTGTTGGTGTGACAGAAACATGTCCCACACACTCCCCCATCTGTGGAATACACTCCCTGTCCACATCAAGCCAAGTGCCTCAGTACCCCTAGTGATGTGCTCCCTGTATAAGTGCATGTGAAACAGAAAATACAGTCCTGTGATTCCACCTGTGTCCCTGCTGGACAGGGGATCTGGGTGCTGACATGTCCTAACATGGGTTACACTATCACCTGTGTGGGTTATAAGGGCTTCAGGGCCAATAGTCTATTAAAGTCATATCAACCTATACACAACCGACTGTCAGTGGTTCACTACATTATTCTGTACTTCTCTGCCACTGACATACCTGGAAGTCACAGTTTACGTGGAATATACCACACATATAATGGACATTTCTGTCTCAGTAGAATGCGCTCTGCACCCACAGCCATACCTCTCAACCTCTGACAGCAAGACATCTGGACAAGGTCATAAATAAAAGTGGGACAAAGGCCCAATGATAGGCATGTTTTGTAAATATTGCTCTTACATACTGAGAAAGTTGGTAGAATAACGGGTTTTGCATTAGCAGGAATTGTCTGAAGGAAATGAAGTCTGAAACACTAATGTCTGTCATTATTTTGTAACTTCAGTCTTTAATTATTTGTAACTAACTTGCCATAAAAACACAAGTTTATGTAGACTGGATGAATGTTCTAGACAAACATCTGGACAATCTGCAAAAAACTGTACACTTGAGAGGTATGGCCACACCAAGATATGACTTTTCAGGTAAGAAGAATACCACACAAGCAGGAGATCCCCAGCCAGTATATCACCAAGTTGCTGGACTGTTTACACAGCTTCATCAGTCAATCAGCTGTAGCCACACCTCACAACTGGCCGGATTGGGCAAGAATGTCTATAGTTTAATAATATTGGTCTGTGCATCATACATCTTGTATTGATCTGGTAAAGCATTGTGATGATCTGAGAATGCCTGTCAATGGGTAATGACACAAGACATTTCAGTGTCAGACATCAGATATGTCAGAAAATGTCTGCTAAGACAAACCCTGTAACTCTAGCAACTTCCTGTTTACTTTTGAGAGGTATGGCTGTAGCACACAAAACCCTGGACCAGAGTACAACTATCTCTGGAATGGGGTCCCACTCATACTGGGCATGCTTCTGCACTTTGAGAATTACAGCCCATGTTGGAACCACATCGGACTATATAACTGTATTGTGCATATATGTCTTTGCATACAGACAGTTATGTACACCTTAACTGCCTCTACACACACCCATCAGACAGGATAACCTTCAGCTAGCTGTAGGTGACCCATATGTGATAGATCTGTATCTGCTGCATGTGATACATAGACATATATATGGGCAACAGATAACAATATGTCAGGCATACACACACATAGATGTGATGAAGAGAGAGACAGACAGAGATAGAGAGAGAGAAAGAGACACAAGGAGACACACATACAGAGTGAGTTATACACAGGGATACCCTGAATGGCATAGAGTGATGTCCTGCTGCGGACAGTGGCATACCAGTCATAACCAGTCGCACGTGCCAACATGAAGGTGAGTTTCATTGTCAAAGTCAAAGTAAACTTTATTGTCATTCAGAAATCACAAATGTGTAAAAACCAAACAAAATTCTATATCTCCAGACTCAATGTGCAGACAACATATAGACTATTTTCACAGATATTTACACATGTAACACCTGGCTATTACATCACAGACATGCAGGTAAATAGAATAATATTGCACATAATTAGAAACACATTTTAACAGTTTTTGAACTGAACACTTGCATGAGACTTAGTATTGCACAGGTACTTGGCTTAAGACATCGCATTGATCCTTGCACAGAAAGAGACATTGAGTATTGCACTGAGAACATTAGAATATTGCCCTATGGAACTTACAGTATTACACTATGGTTAATTTATGAATTTGCATGTATTGCACTGAAATAATAGATATTTTACTGCACTGCTACTGCTCTAGATGGCCTATAAGTTACAGTCATGGTGAATACTGGCCTAAGTATTAAGTGTGACTGGTAACCAGGTTCCTGCATAAATTGAGACAGTTTCTACTGACCCAGTTGGACATCATGGAGTGTAGTGGTTATTAGTGGTTATTGTGTAATAGTACTGAGGTGGGAGTTGTAATATCACATCACCTGCCTTTGTGTGTGTGTGTGTGTGTGTGTGTGTGTGTGTGTGTGTGTGTGTGTGTGTGTGTGTGTGTGTGTGTGTGTGTGTGTGTGTGTGTGTGTGTGTGTGTGTGTGTGTGTGTGTGTGTGTGTGTCTGTAAGTTTAAGTATTAAGAGGCTGTTCCCACTCAGTACACTTCCCATTGCCCTACTTCACAAGATCTGTTGATGACATTCACCTTAGAAGTACCTTTGGACAATTGTCAGCCCTATAAGCTCTGTAGTGCATGCAATAACTGCGTTAGGGGTTCTAATCTCAGTCCTGGTGTGTGTATGTGTATGTGTGTGTGTGTGTGTGTGTGTGTGTGTGTGTGTGTGTGTGTGTGTGTGTGTGTGTGTGTGTGTGTGTGTGTGTGTGTGTTTGCTTGTTTGTAGGTGAAACAGTTTTGGGCCATTCCCACCCACAACACTTCCCAATGCCCTATTTTAGCAGTCCTGTTGATGTCATTCCCCTTAGAAGTACCTTTGGACAGCCCTTAGCCCTATAAACTCCATGGCATGTGTAATAACTATGTAACAGTATAGTACAAATAACTAGATAGGCAGGGGATATATTCTCAATTCCAGCAAATGTGTAAGTGTGTGTGGAAAAGCATTTGTAAGTGTGTATGTTGCTAGGGTAAAGTTTTTTGAGGACTTTCCCACCCACAGCACTTCCCAGTGACCTACTTTAGCAGTCCTGCTGATGTCATTGCCCATAGAAGTACCTTTTACAGCCTTCAGCCCTATAAGCTCCATGGCATATGTAATAACTGCATAACAGTATAGTATAGGTAACTAGATAGGCAGGGGGTCTGCTCTCAGTTCTGACAAATGTGTGTGAATATGTCTGTGTAAAGGTGTGTGTATGTTTGTAGAGTAATGTATTTTGATGCCCTTCCCACCCAGTACATTTCCCATTGCCAGACTTTACAAGGGCAGTTGATGTAATTCACCTTAGAAGTACCTTGGGACACTGTTAAATTTTATAAGCTCCATGGCGCGTGTCCTTCACACACTGTTGCATGTATACACACCTGGTAAACATGTACATATACAGCTGTACCTTGGCTATGAAAAGGTCACTGTGTTTCCACTCCGCCATACTCATTGTTGCTACTGTCAGAAGGCCCACAGCCTGCAGACACACAGACACCTGGAACACAAACAGAATACAGTACATGACACTACAGTCAGTCAGCCGTACTAACAGCAATAATGCATCAAGGCTAAAAAGGTACATGCACCTCAATGTGCACCCATAACTATTGCCAGCAGACAGCACCTTACACAACATTACATTACTACAGTGTACTATATTTTCCCTGTGCATCAGACCCATATTAGCATGTCCCTGCATCGATGGTATGGATAACAGAGACATGGCACAGGTATCATCACATGCACAGGGTGCAGTGTGGATTGCCAATGGCCTAGGCTGAGCCATATGGTTGACATCGTGTGTGTGTGTCAGGAGGGGTGGTGTTCAACTGAGCCATGCAGAGGAGCTGTGTGTGTCTGGTGGTGACCAGCCTGTGATAGAGATGTGTGAACATTTGTATGCAAGCAATGTGTTTGCCCTACACAGGGCTATGTTGGACAGCCATGGACTGTGCATGGTAGGATGTACAGTTCATCATCTCCTACCAGGGACACGAGAAGTGGTTATGCCAGGAGTCTCACTGGCAACACCAGGCCCAAGGCCAGATGCAGTACTACTCCCTGATGGTGACTGCTGTCACCATCAGGGAGTAATACTGATGGTGACTGCTGTTTGCTGAATCCGCATCCCTGATGGGACTGGCCAGGACCACGTGCCCATGGTCTGCTCTGGTGTGGTGTGGACAGCACCCTTCCTTTCATAGTGCTGGTGGCACTGCCGCTATGGGAGTGTGAATGTGCATGGCCATGTGAGCTCTCAGCTGATCCTGTTGCTGATCTAAATCCATGTGCCAATGCCCTACTCCCACTACATGCTCAAGCACAGACATTGCACAGTTGAGCAGTGAAATGTTTCACCCCACTGTCTATCCATGACATTGGCAAAATGATGTACGGCATGACAAATGCCATGGAGGTTGTCACCCATGGCAGAAAGCCCTGCATTCATGACCCTGAGCATCTGTCTGGTGTTGCAGTCAGTAAGCACCTGTGCCTCCATGATGGACCATAACATGTGTCTGGTGACACTTGTGACAGGAGCTTGATGGGCAGCAGTCCTCAGTTGAGCACCGCTGTCCATCTGCCTGTGTGTGACCTCACCTGCTCTCTGGCTATGGCTAGTGTTTAGACTCACACTTACCATAGTCACCACACTAGCTTGTTCCATGCCACCACCCTCTAACTGTCAATTATCTGTGGCTGCTGGGAACTGGGTATGTGTGGACATACTGACTGTGTGAGGACATTGTGGGTGGAAGTGGGATACCAAGCAATGGCACAGATTCAGCCCCCGACAACCCCACCTGTGTCTCACTATGAACACCATCATCATCAGAGTCTGCTGAGACACTGACAACAGGTTGTGAGGGGGAGAAACAGCAACTCCCATGTTCACCTGTGAGGGGAAGACAACATATGTAAATTAATACCCTGCAGTATAATGTTTGTTTACACACACACACACACACACACACACACACACACACACACACACACACACACACACACACACACACACACACACACACACTCCTGGTAAAGTCTGGTACAGCTTTGCTACCTATGGGCCCTTCAGGCCAGACTTTACGGTATTTCTGACTACCACAATCCATCTCTTTAACAGATACTGTAAGCCCCTCAACAAAGGGAGACAAATCCTACTGTGTGATGAGTCTGTTAGTAAAATGGTAAGTGTGACCAAGATCAAGGCTATTGGAGTGAGGTATGCAGTGTCACCAAGTGCATATGCAAGTACTGTAAGAGCTGACTTACTGCTATACAGACCAGACACAATGACAAGGTTTAATGATATGTGAGAATAACTAATGAAGGAACAAGACAATACTCTATTAATGCAGTACCTACACAGTTCAGACTCACAGGGATTCATTTCAGACAACATTGCAGGACAGTCTGCAATACATACAGGAAACATGTAAAGTACTAGGTGCATAGGTTCATAGGATGACACTAGGGTATTGGCCCAGATACCCTCATAAACCTAGCCCAAACCTTTGCCCACGTCCCTTCAAAGTCAGCACCTGTTTCCCCTGTCCAGCTGGGACAGATGCGGGATCCCAAGGGTGTCTTTTCTGTTTCCCATGCAGTCGCCCAGTTTCTTCTTCAAGAGGGCTATAGAGGTACTCTGCTAGACATGGGGAGGGAGTGTATTTTACAGACAGTGTATTGTGTGGGACACTAAACTATCCCGCCAACAAGTACTATTCATGTCACAGACCAGGTGAGGGTCTTGTGTGCGGGTTGCATGAATGAGGTTTGTTTTACGGATATGCAGAAATGCCATCAAGGCTGGTTTGGAAATGGCCTTGTATGCCAGACACAGATCACCTATGATCAGTCTGTATGAGAATGAGTACAGGGACAGGGCTTTCAGCCTATCTGTATAGGATAGGTGTTGCAGACCCTGGAATTGCCTGGTCAGGAACCTCTGTGGTCTTTGCAACTGCTGCATTTGCTTGGCAAAGTACATGTCAAAGGAGTCATTGTTCTCAGTAATGGGTCTGATAAGGGTGGGGTACAGGGATGTTGTGGCCTCCTGGTTCCTGGCTGACATACCCATATTTGTGAGGTGGGCCATATAGACAGGCTTCCGTACAATGGTGCCAATGTGGTCGGAAACTATAAGGTTGCTATCAACCTTGGTGCATAAGTCACCTCACACCTGATTGCATGCTCAGTACATTGTTGGAACCAGTCATTAATTTGGGTAAGGGCCTCTTGGATGATGCTCACATCAGTAGGGGAATGTAAGTGATCTCTAAACCTGGTCAGCCTCAGACCACTGCTTTTGTCTTGAACCACAGAAATGTATATCTCAAACAGTAGAAGCCCCCAGACTGATCCTTGGGGTACACCACTCTGTAAGAGTCTACTACTAGAAGTGGTTTCCACTACTTTGACTGAGTGGGTACAATCATTGAGCCAGTTAGCTCCTCATCTGGTAACATACAGATTGATGCCTAGCTGTATAGGCTTATGTATCATGGCTGACTGGGGATTATTGTCAGAGGTTTGGGCTAGGTGAAGGTAAGCAGTGTGCACCATCTTCCCATCATCCTTGTGTTTGTTGATCACTTCAAAGAAGTCAACCAGGTTTAACAGGCCTGATCGCCCTTTGACAATACCACACTGTGTGGGCTCATGCATTTTGAGGTTGCCGATGTCCCTGTTTATAAGGTCCTTGATATTGCCATCCATGCTCTTGCAGATCAGGCTAGTTAGGCTGACATGCATATAACTGGCTGGGTCAGTGGATTGTTCCACCTTTGTGTAGAGGGATGATAGTGGCTGTCCACTGTGCAGATGGGATGACACTGGTTCTCAGGCTTTGGTTGACTACAGTGTGTAATGCAGCTGAGAGCTCATGCCTGAGTTCATCTAGTATGCAGCCAGGGATGGTATCAGACCCCATGGAGACTTCAATTTGTTGCCTTGAGAGGGCATTATGGACCTGCTTCCTGATGATGAGGGAAGGGGGGGCAGGTGCTGTGCATGTCCATGTGTACTGATGGGGGGACAGAGGGGTGATGTTTACATTTAACCTGTCTGTAGCAGGTTGGCTATATCTATGCCATATGTGTATATGGTGTTATTGACTAATACTACAGAGCAGATTTGGGTGTTGCCTCTGAGATTGCAAACATATGTGAGGAAGGCCTTGTGATTGGCCTTGGTGGATGTGTCCAATTTGCACTCAAAGTTAGACTTAGGGTAATTTACCTGTGACCTTATTTGCTTGTTCAGACAAAGGTGACATTGCTTCCAATTTGGCACCTGCTCCTTCTTGGCCCTGTCCAGCAATTATTTCCACCTATTATGGAATTTGTGTACTGCTGCTGTCCACCACAGAGGTTTACCCTACCTTGAGGGAGATGATTTTGTCCTGTCAGGTATTGCTGAGTCCATATAGCTATGCAGGTGCTCATATAGTACTGTGGTATAGACTTGGACACTACTGCTAGTTCCAACTGACAGAACAGTGGCTGTAAAGCTACTTATACCTGGTCTGAGGAGATTTATAGTCAGTTTTGGAAAGTGTATTTTGTTTGACTCTGACAAGGAGGGGAGGCAGGGGAGATGGTGACCTCAAAAGTGATGGCTATTTGGTCAGATCTTACGAAGGAGGATGACACTGTAGAAGTGCTACAGTGGCTACTCATGTTGGTTAGGACCACATACTGGATATTTCCATCTGTCATAGGGGTGTTGACCAGCTGATCCAATGCACTGGCATTGACAAGGCTGAGGAATCTCTATGCATTCATGTTCCGGTAGAATAGGTCATGCACACTATGGCTGGGTAGTTAAAGTCACCCAGGAGCAGGATAGAGGGTTGAATCTTGACAGATTCAAGCAAGTCCATATAGGTGTAGTGGGTGTCCTGAGTCATGGTTGTAGGTCTGTAGCTAGCTATGATTTGAATAGGTGTTTTGTCAACAGTTAATGTAGTTGTGATGTCTCCCATGCGTCATAATGTTTGACCAGCCTGGAGGTATGTATGTGTATGATAAAGTTTAAAACTCCACCTTTTTTGGTTTTGCAGCCCTCCATTTGGGGTCTAAAAGTATGGTAGTATCAGTAACCTGGCAAGGTTAGTGTGCTCTCCACAGCTTCAAACCAGGTTTTAGTGACTGCACAAATATCAGCATCCTCCAGGACAAGGCACGCTTGCAATGACTTTAGTGTCATGCTAAGAGTCCTAGCATTTAGCAGCATTACCTTTACATTTCATCTATAATAAACTTTCATGCTGGTAATTTTCTGTTCATGAATTTGCCTACAAAAGGTACTATGGGGAATGCAAATGCCTTTGTCAGAAGATAAAGCCCAGAGGAGACAGATTGTGTTGTGGTCTGTCAATCATGTACTGTCATGTGACTGAGACAGCAAGGATTCCAGGCTCTTAATGTGATTGCATCTCTCACATATTGTGTTCCTAGGTGGTAGTAGCACACAATTGTCTGAGTACATAAGGCAGTGGCTACACTGAGTCAGGATGCCCATATCAACTGGACTAGCATGAGAAAGCAAAGGAAAGCAGAGGAATTATTATCATAATAATGCAAATGTTTAGGTTTATGTGGTCACAGTCTGTCTTTGTGTAGAAAGGTTCAGACATGTTTTGCATAGGCAGCAGCTTGCCTTTTGTAGGTAATGCTCATGAGCAGGTGATGGACTGTGCACCAATTGGTGTCTCTCACTTGCTAATTGCATTCAGAACAACTGTGTTGTCTTTCCATTAGCCAATTCCATCTATTGTTATCGGCATCTGTGGAAGAGAGGCCAAGGACAGTGGAGTGGGTACTATCTGAGGATAGAACCTACAGGTGTGAGCATGGCATCAAGACAGTACCTGCAGATGAGGGCCTCACTCACACAGGAGTGCAGGTAAGGGAAAGACATGCAACTGGGATACCTCTCAAAGTGTTAAAACTGCACAAAGGCACAAAGCCATGCACATACTGGGTTTAAATATCACAACACAACGTTAAAATAGGAAAACTGGGAGTGACCGATCAACCCTTGTCCTTGAGCTCTTAGCTCAACATCCTATGGAAGACCAGTGCCAACCAGTTCACCTACTCCCAGTAACTGCAGGCAGGCCCTGGACAACACGAGATGGCATAGTAGGAAACACAAGAATCACACAAACAGATGTGACTGCAACAAAGCCTGTAACCAGACTATGCTAAAAATATTTAAAATCTGTTAAGGTCAGTGTAACACATGTAAACAGATACACAACTGAATATGACAACAACAAACAAGAGCAAACAAATTTCAACAGATTAACCAGTTAACCAATAGTAAAGCTTAGAACAGAGCCCTGTTCCAGCACTCTTCAGTCATACAACTTCTAACTGCACACCCCTGCCACTAGGGTGCAGGGGAATCCTCTCCAAAAGAGATGGCCTGGATTACTGTTCAGGTTATAGACACAAAGCTATATTCAGCAGGTCAGGATGTAGTGGATGCTACAGCAAACAAGGTGTACCAGTGTCAGACAAATACAGTTCAAATGAGCAGTCACAATGAGTCTTTAACCAGCAACATGTAGCTCAGAAGGGCATAATGTAGCCTCACCTCCCACAAAAGGGCAGGCCACAAACCTACTTCATGTAAAACAACTGGCCTGAAACCCATGTGTTTAAATGCACAGCCCTAGCATAATAGAATTACAACAAGCTACTTACAAGCAGTAATACATGCAGCAGAAAAAGTGCAATTGAGTCATTGTAACAACAAGCAGTGACAACAAATTGAGGTAATACGGTTGGAATAGACAGACATACAGTAACATGTTTTTTGTTTATAGGTTACGTGGAAGGGGGTGAAACATGATAATGTCTGGTTGAGAAACAAAGGGGGGGTGGTTTCTCCATAACAATATCTATCTACTCAGTAGGATAAGCTGATGAGATACAATTGGGAGGTGTGTTCAAAACGAGATGTGTAGTAGAGGCAGCCAACAAATAGTTCAACACAACAAGGGGGAACCCTTACAATTTCAAGAGAACAGAAAGCTTGTGACAAACAAATGCAATACTGCAATACAATACAAAATATGTGTGACCAAATCTTAACTAAAGAGCTTCAAATCAACATTAAATGCAGAGATGATTGATACTCAGAGCACTTCACAACACAGAAATACTTCAGCTAACTACAGATATTTGTAATTAAGAGAGCAATGCTATGCCTCAGCTACGCACACTACTTAACTGCTACTATTCACGTTTCAAAGGAATTCTTTGGTAACCTTTGTTAACAGATCCTAGCCAAGAACTGTGAAAAGTTTATCAGAACAGCATATTTATAACCAAACAATTGTAATACTACAATAACATACACAATTCAAGTCATCAAAGCTTAAATACTGTGTTTCTAATCTAAATTACATGCAGAGATGACTGATACTCAGAGCAATTCAGACAACACAGACATCAGACAGATATACCATATTGTGATATATATGTTCCTAAGTTCCTATACAACATGCAAAGCTGTTTGTGTGTGACAGGTCTGGAAGTAATAATCCACATTAATGCTGCGTTATGTCATATTACATCAGTGTTTCTCACCTGCCTTCATTTCACAGGCTAACAACAAATATCATACTTCTCTGCGTCAGTTGTACATATCTGTCTGATGTGTGTGTAGCACTGGAAGTCATAACACAGTTAAACACACTTCCAATTTCAACTTAGTAATTATAAACAACCTAGTAATTATTTATGTTTGAAGCCAATACAACAACTTGTAGGTGCAGACATTTATGTTTGATTGGTGCACTGGAACTAAGATAACACATTTGTAAAACAAGTAAAGCATATTTACTTGAGGTTTTGCAACTCATGTCTGTATGATTGAGGCTTCCAGCTTATACTCTTAATACATACATGTGTACAGGTAATACTTGATATACACTCCTGTTCTTTGTCAGTATGGCACACTGTGTTTACACTCTTGCAGCTCAGTCATACCTCTCAACCTGTTAGAGCAAGACATCTGAACAAAGGCACACATCAACAGGGGGGGCAAAGGCCAGAAAATAGTGACACTTTATAAATCTAGCTGTAACACACTAAGTTGCTAGCAAAGGTGGTTCCACATTCACAGGAATACTCTGAAGGATATGACATCTAATGTTTAAATGTATGCTATTATGTTATGATTTCAGTCTTTACTGGATTGCTAGTGATTTTCCAGACAAAACACAACTGTATGAGGCACTGACTACAAATATGAGGCAAAAATGTGGTCAGTCTGCAAATCTTTGGATAGTTGAAAAGTATGAACTCAGTAGATATACAGTTCAACACACACTTCTGCTTGTTTAGTATGCACATACCCTATATAGGTCTTTTACATTTGTAGGACAAGCATGCGTATTGGACAACAGGCACTCCAGTAGTAGTCATATGTGAGCTGAACTTTGCTGGGGTGACTCATGGGCCAGAGCTGTGATCTATGTCACTGCAGACAGGGCCAGCAAGATGACCATAGGTGCTGGACAGCAACATGTGAGTCGAGCAAGTCTTGTTGAGACCTATTGTTTAACTTCCTATTTCACATTATTGCATCCCCCTTCTGCATTCCATTACATGCTTAATTGATTGACATACCTCTTATAGTGCTGAAGAGTTTTCTCATAATAATGCAAATGTTTAGGTTTATGTGGTCACAGTCTGTCTTTGTGTAGAAAGGTTCAGACCTGTTTTGCATAGGCAGCAGCTTGCCTTTTGTAGGTAATGCTCATGAGCAGGTGATGGACTGTGCACCAATTGGTGTCTCTCACTTGCTAATTGCATTCAGAACAGCTGTGCTGTCTTTCCATTAGCCAATTCCATTAAGTCCTTCATGTGGGCCTTGCCCCTTTTCCTTGCCTGTGAGGAGGACATTATGGAGATGTGGGGGCTACAGCTTCACAGAAGATAGGTGGAAATACCTCTTAGAACAAGAAATGTGGAGAAAGCCCAACAAAATGGGGGACACGGTTCCAGAATTAGGTACAGATTGTAAGTAAGTATTGCTGTTATACACTTAGAAGATTGCTAGATTAACAGAGTTTGTCTGGACATGCATTTTCTGAGTGATGTGATTTCTGACAGTGATATGTCTATGACATACCTCACAACTGTCCAGATTTCCACAGAATGTCCACAGGTTTGCTTCTTATGTTTGGTCTGTTCTGTAGGCAATTTCTGTTTTTGAGAAATCAGTAGGATAATGTGAGGATTGAAATCACTAAATGTTGGCATCCATTTGTGTTTCAGACTTCATTTCCTTCAGAAAAGTTATGTTACAACAAACACTGTAACATCAGCAAATGTTTCAGTTTCTAACACCATTATGTAAGATACGTTCCTCCTTTCAGTCCCTGTCTCCCACGTATGTCAGGCTTTATCCAGATGTCTTGCAGTAAGAGGTTCAAAGGTATGGTATATCATTATCTACTGACTTCACTCCTGATACCATCCCAGTGATTTAGCAGACTCCCAGAAGTGTTATGAGGTGGGGACCATAAATATGATCCCATACCCTGGAGATTCTGTGAAAATCTGTACACTTGAGAGTTATGTATGTCTGACCATTGCTACCAAACTGTCAATATTGTGTAGCAGTGTAGTGTGTAAATGTTTGTTGGGCTGCGTAGGGAGAGGGAAATATGTGAGCATCATAGATCCTTTTCTATCTGACTGTGCATGCTGCTACAGCTGCTGGTGGTCTATCAGTTGTATATGTTTGTAGAGGCAGACTGAGAAATGTCCTGTAACACCTCAGGATTCCCAGTACTGTGTGACTTGGGGCAGTATATGTAACTGTAGTGTGTGACTGGCAATCGGGATATGTTTGTTCAAACAGTAGTTATACTGTAGAGTTCATTTGGGTACTGGTATGTTGCTGTGACTGTGGTGCAAATGGTTGTGGAGTGGACAATTTCTCAACGATGTCTGCTTTTCCCTACAGTTACATCCCTGTAGTGCATGATATATATGCAAATGCATAAGTAATTCCCTAGAGCTAATTTGGGGTGGTGTTGTGTTGGTAAGGCTGTAGTTCAGAAGGTGGTGGATGACATGGCTGGCAGCTCTCAATGTTTTTTCCCTTTTGTTACATGACTGCAGTCATACCTTTCCACTGTCCAGATTTCTATACACCATCCAGATGCATAGCTCATATTTTTGGTCTGTTCCCCATAACAGTTGTGGGTTTCTGACAAATCACTGGGATGATGTGAGCATTGATATCACTAAATTATGACAATCATTTGTGTTTCAGACTTGAAGTCTATAAGAAAATATATGTTAAAACAAACCATGATTATCTAGCAAACTTCTAAGCTTATAACAGCCATATTTCAAATATGTCACTACTGTTTGGCCTTTATCACCCCACTTTGTCAGGCTTTTTGCAGATGTCTTGCAGTAAGAGGTTGAGTATATATCTATATATATATATATATATATATATATATATATATATATATATATATATATATATATATATATAGATAGATAGATATATATGTATATGGGTCTACTTGATATGGCCGACATTTCACAATGTCGAAATTCATATGGCTGAGACGATATGATCAACATTTGAAATATTGACCATACAAGTATAACACTAAAAACAAAAAAAAAACTTACCTTTGTGCTGCTAGCAGGAGGGCTTCACCAACCAGCACCCCCCGTGGGGGTCTCTGCCCCCCACACCCTCCCAGAACTTAAATATGCCATCTCCAAGATCGCACTACAGTGTGGAAGTGGAAAGCTTTCCATTCTGCACTGCAGGGAGATGCCGGTTTCCCATGGTCGACATTTCAAATGTCGATCATATGGTCTTGGCCATATGAATGTCGACATTGTGAAATGTCGACCATTCGAAGGGGACCCATATATATATATATATATATATATATATATATATATATATATATATATATATATATATATATATATATATATATATAAAAAATAAACACCGTGCACTAGAAGAATCTTATATATATATATATATATATATATATATATATATATATATATATATATATATATATATATATTCACTTTAAAATCCTGAAATACTGAAATATCGAATTTCAGTATCTCGAGACTATAAAGCTAAAAACTCACAAACCCGAAACCTCAAAACCGCAAAATTTAAAACCACAAACATCACAAAAACAGTATACCACACAAACACACCTACCTCCCGTCACTACAACAAACCAAACCAACACACACGAACACAACAAACCGAGCACACACACACCCTTGATAGAAGCAGTGAGGCAAGGCCCCCTGCAAGCCCTATGTGGGGGCTGCCCCCCACACCCCCTACTTATATATATATATATATATATATATATATATATATATATATATATATATATATATATATACTAACTCTGAGGTCGCACTAAAAACCGTAAGACAGCAAACTCACTACCACACATTCTACACCCCCCCAACACAAACACACATCACATACATACAAACTCGACAACTCTCAATACTTACACACTCACACACTTACCTACCTACCCTAACCCACCCACACCTAAACCATATATATATATATATATATATATATATATATATATATATATATATATATATATATATATATATATTGGTAAGGTGTTTACCTTACAGCCACAAGATGCAGGGTTTGATTAACACCTTACAGCCACAAGATGCAGGGTTTGATTCTCACATGGGTTAACTGGCTAGGTTTAAAATGGCATGGAAGGGCAGGTAACCTATGAACCTATTAATTCCACAGGTTTTCCCTAATGCTGGATGACCATAATGCGTGATATATATACTGAAGCATTTCTAATTTGTACAGTTCATATATAGTAGTGGTAGTTGCTGTAACTGGAGTGCATAAAGTTTTGGATTTAAGGCTTGCCAGGGATGTATATTTTTCCCCTTATGTTAAATGACTATAGTGCATGCTATGCTTGTAAAAGCATTATAAATTCCCCCAGCTCAGATGGTATAAAGGTACACTGTGTTGATTGTAGTGCACATGGTCCTGGGTTCAGGTTTTGGCAGTGAAGAACTTTTTTTCATTAATGTCAAATGACCATAATTCATGATATGTTTGTAAAATCATTACAAATCCCCACAGCTCAGATAGTGTAACCATCTGAACACTGATTTCTGTGTCATGGCTCACTTTTGCAGTTGCTCAGTGCTCTCAACATTCTGAATAGCAAAGTTCAGCATATAATATGACCCTCTTTCTCTTTAAAATACATGAAATGACAATTTCTGAGTCACTTAATTTGAAGTAAAGCTGTAACTAAGTCAGAGCAAAGGGGAGAGCTGCCTCAGGTGCATGCTGTCAGGCACAGAATTGGTAGTACCAATGGTACATGTGAAAACGGGTAATGCCTGACTAAAAGAATAAGAACTGTGATAATACTGGGCTAGCTGACACACAACATGCTCATTTTTTTTCTTTTTTTATCTCTTCTTATGTTTAACAGCAATGTGTGTTCTAGTGGTAGGAATGTAGATTTTTTTCTCTGAATGCAAAAAGACAGGAGAAAATCTGTAAAATGTGTGTGTGAAGGGGTAGGTTTGGCATAATAGTTAAGGTCCTTACCTATTAGACACAAAGTGCAGGATGTGATTTTGACCTTGGGGGTATTGGCTAGGATTAAAATAGCTGTTCATGGCAGTTAGCCTAGTTTTAACCTGTGAACCTATGACACAGCTGGGATTCAGGATTGAAGGAAAGCTGATGTTGCTGTGTTTTGACAAACCTTGTTGATTATTATGCTGAGGAAAAGAATTGGGTTTGCATGTGTTTCCTCAGCAACTGAATGATGATGTCATAGTCACCGGGGGGCTTGGGTAAACTATGCTATATAATTGTAAAATATAGCTGAAGTTGTTGATGTTGTCTTATCTTGTATGTTTGGAACCATCTGCGAGTGCTGTATTTTTATTTAGGCTCTGTATTCACGTAGTAAGCTAACCCTGAAGCTTAGATATCCAGAGCTCCATTTTTTTCTGCATGCTTTCATTCTCTGTGTATTGCCTTTTTAATATTTCATAGGTTCATGGGTTACATAGGTAGGTACTAGGCTATCTGCATTTACAGACCATTTTAAGACTAGCCTATTTCCCTTTTGTGCTTGAAATAACCTGTTCCATTTGGTTATAGATTGGCCTTACCCATTCCATAGGTTCATAGGTGTGTACTAAGCTAATGGCCCTGGAGCCTTTAATCCTAACCCATAGGATTACCCTGGCATTGTGCCACCCAGTCTTAGTTCCCAGTGCCTCTGTTGAGTAGATCCACTGGCGTTATCTCTGGGGTGAATTTTCTATTTCCCATCCACTCATCAAGATTTCTCTTGAAGAGGGCCAGTGAGGTGCTCTGTTTGACATGTATGGGAAGTCTTATTCCATAGCATGGGCAATCTCTGGGTTATGAACCTGTCCCTCCATCATGTTCTGTTGATTGTGGTAATGAGGTTGAGGTCTCTGGAGCATGTGGTGTGGAGGGATTGGGATTTCTTCAGCTGTAGCACTTCTAACACAGCTGGTTCAATAATTATATTTTACCCTTAATGAGAATACCTGGGATCATACCATGTATAATCTGAGGAGACCTATGTATGGGATAAAGCACTTAGGATCTGACTCTGTCCATTAGTAATACAGGGGGCAGTCCTGGGGTATTTTTTTTGTTTCCCCATCTAAAGATATAAGTTGCTTTTCCTTGTGTATAGTTTCATTTGTTTAATGTTCTTGTGTATGCCAAACTACATGTACTTTGTGCTGTATTTCCACTTTTTTCTCTATTATTTTAGTAACATTAATTTAATTGCCCTTAAGCTGCCGTGGCTGGCATTTATTTATTATAAATATATTTATGCACTGTTGTTTACCTGGTTAAAGGTTATTATTTACACTGTTGATTAGCATACTGTATCACACATGCATTTCCATATGATTGCTTCATCCAGTTACCAGTGAAAGTGCTATTAATAGGTATATTTCATATTTGGATTGATTTTATGCAACCAGTAACTGGAATACTCAGGATCTTCCACAGTGATGCCAGAACTAGTAGGCCAGGAAGAAAGCGTTACAGTGAAGTATCTTATTTACTTTCATTACTCTGCAGAGGATCATTTCTGCAGTCCATTGTTTCAGTACTTGGACACACTTCTACGGAGTAATGAATGTTCCTCATCAATATAGTTCTCATTTCAGCATTATGATTCCCATAAATAATACCTTGTCCTTTCATTTCATGAGATTAGGAATAATGTTCATTACTCACATTTGGAATCCACTGAAGGCCCCAAATGTTCCTGTCTCAAAAATACATACAGTGAGTTCAGTTATTTACATGCTAATCATAATGACATTTCTGTAAATATTGTTTCTTTTCCACAGCAATGCATATATTCCGTTTGATTAATCCAGTCCTTGGTCTGAAATGGCTACTCAGGAATAAACCTGCAGGTAGTGGGAGGCCAATTGTGAGGTTACTGGCCTACAAGGAAGAAAGATGCATAAATCATGCTCTCCTCCATGATGAAGTAATATTTTCTTTTCCTTTTAGCATCTTTTCCACATGTATTGCATCTGTCATAATGTATTTTACAAATACTCCTCAAAATGAAGGGCTACCAATTATTTCTGAGATATTATCATTCATGGTGTCTAACAAAGAGACCTCCCCGAGTGCGTCTATGTAATTGGAGATGGCAGCAGAATTACAGAGGGAGGTAAATGGGACTGTCAGCTAAGCTACAAAGGGTAAAACACATTAGTGGAAGGGATAGCAAAGGTATTGTGGGCACTGTTCAAACTCTGCAACAGTATGGGAGGAAAACTCATGTAGACTTAATATAAGAATGCTGGGTGTGCTAGAATTTGTCTAAAATAAAGAAATATACTACTTTATGAGAAGCTAATTAAAATACCATGCATTTACCACTTGAGTTTAATCCAGGTAGTGAAAGAATTCACTAAGTTGGTCAGCTCAGACATGAGGCAACCAGCCCAAGCTAATAGACATGCAGTCAGTAAGGTCTAAAGAGACTGGCTACTCCTCAGGTGTCAGGAACCACTGGGGAGTGCCATGGGGGACTATCAGTTCTCATTATAAGGGACTACTAAAAGTGAGTACATAATCTCAGGCAGCAGATAAAAGTATAGTAGAAGCTGCTCCATCAGCTGAAACATAAGGCACCCTTCACCTACCCAGCTGGTGGAAACAGAGAGAGAAGATACCCTTTTATCACTATCTGAGGCAGAGACTTTTATTAGTAAAGTAAGTGCACTGGACTCTTTTGGTCTGGATGAAAACTTGTCAGAACATGAGATGGATGGGAGATGACCCACAGCAAAAGGCATAACACACAAATATAACGTAGGAGGGAGTCCTGCTAAGGAGAGGACCCACATGAAGAAAACGAGCAACCAGACCACAGAACAGCAGAAGAGCTCACAAAGGCGGATCCCGTGTTACTACCAGAACAAGAACAGGTTGTAGCTACTGCTAAAAATGCCATTCAGGGTCAAAAAGTAAGGAAGATGCTCAAGGAAGCTGGAGCATAGGTGCAAAGTGATGAGAATGAACTTTTTCAAGTTTGGGATAGACAAGGGGATCAGAAGTATGGAAGAAGTCATACTAATGCTTTATCTCCTGACAAATAAAACCAGACAAGTAAAGTAGGCTTTGATTAATATTTTTTTCAGGTTGATCTACTACAGTAGATTAATACTGATGGTACCCCTGTTGTCAGCATTGTTTAGACAGAATTCCCAAATGTAGGCTCTGGTGTCATCAGCAGTGTATTAATACTGCTCTTCATGACAGCAGTGAGGCCAGTGCTTTGTTACTCTGAGTAACCTGTTAGTCTACGGTGCCTTGCAGACTATTTCTATAACCTACTCCGGGGAATACTCAAATGCTGTTTGCACTACAGAACTTCTGGTGAACTTATCCATGACTGATTCGATACTTTTCTTTCTTTTTGAACTGACATTGACATTTTATTAATAATGCTCGCTTCTGAACAACTGCTGTCTCATACCTTTTAAGCTTAGAATTTAGAGTATTAATAAGGGATGCAGAGGTTTGGCTGTCCACTAATGCAGCCAGGGATGACAGGTATATTAACTGTAAGTGTTGGGGTAAAGTTCCTCTATTGAAGTAAGTAGAAAAAAATCAAGTTTGTAGAACAAACTCACTTTTGTTCTCTACAGATATTTTAATGGCAGTACAGGAGGGAAAGACAGATCCACATAACCAAGTATTCATACTTCTCAACTTGTAGACATTGAAATTAGGAACAAAGGTCCTTAAAAAGTAGGAACACCCAGTTAAAAATCTGGACATCTAATTGGCGTGCAGTTTGAATACCAAATAGCATATAACTATCCACTTCCAGTCATATCTTTCAATTTCTTAGAACAAGAAATCTGGACAAAGCCGTAAATAAAAGTGGGACAAAGGCTCAAAATAGGGACACTTTTTAAATATTGCTCTTACAATCTTAGAAAGTTGATAGAATGACAGGTTTTGCATTAGCATGAATTTTCTCATATGTATAAAGTCTAAAACTCAAATGTCTGTCATTATTTTTTAACTTCAGTCTTTAATGATTTCCTATTAATTTGCCAGAAAACCACAACTGAATGAAAAATAGACCAAATATGAGGCAAAAAATCTGGACATTCTGCAAAAATCTGTACAGCTGAGAGGTATGTTTCCAATAGAGTAACAAAAATTATGGAAAAATATAAGCACATTATCAAAGAGATAGCACAAAATTAACTGTATTGAAAAAGTTTACCACACAAGGTGTTTTATGTTTGCTTTAGAAAAAAGGGAGATGTAGGATGTGTGTCCTCTTTCTATAATTGATTGCTGCCATCACTAAGTTGGTGATGTAGTATGGTTTTCTGTGTACTAGACAGTTTTAAATGTCACAAATTATTCAGAAAATTATTTGAAGACGTAAGTCAAGCCTCAAAATAGCGACATACCTCCAAAAATAAGGGCATTATGTGCAGGGATAAATCAGGCCTAAAAATAAGAACATTTCTCCAAAATAGGGACAGTTGGGAAGTCTGCAAGTATTCCACTCTTCCTGGATAATGAGGGCTTCCTGTGGATTTGGGAAATTTTCCTTTTTTTTTCCTTTCTGGTAGTTGTGTTTCAATGCATTTTATCACAAACTTGCTATTGTCGGACAGACTGTAGATCGATTTTCCCAGTTTACTGCACAATGCCTTGCCCCTCCACTAGCGTATAACAGTTTGAGCAAGCGGCAGTGTGATGAAATTTCCTTAACTGTTTCATGTTTTGAGAGAGGATAAGTATGCTAATTGCAGGTTCAACTAACAGAGGATAAGCATGCTAATTGCAGGTTCAACTAATAATTCCAGCAATCTGCCAAAGAATAACAGAGGCAAGAAACTGAATCAGGATGTAAGCTATATTTATTAAATTGATATCACATATAACAAAGAAGTGATACTCTTGCTGTTAGAATAAGGTGTTAATTTAAATTTGCTGTTAGTTTGCTTATTATGTCTAGTATTCTGCGTATATTTTAACAAAAGCTTTCCTTATAGTATTGTACTAACAAAGTCATATTTTGTTATTAAGAATGTCATGCACTGAGGGCATACCTGTTAATTGTCAAGATGTTTGTAGAATGTCTAGATTTATGCCTCATATTTTTGGTCTGTTCCTCATAAAACATGTGGTCTTCTGGCAAATCATTGAAGATTGGAGTCAATAAATAATGACAGCCTTCAGAAAAATGCATACTAATGAAAAACCTGAGATTCTACAAATGTCTAAGTTTATAAGAGCAATAACTGAAATCTGTCACTGATCCCCATCCCCCATTGATCTTGTCATTGTCTAAATTTCTTGTTCTTAGACATTGAGAGGTGTGACTGAGGATGTGTACATTGAATATTGTTAAAGCTTATCAGGGGAAGAAAAGGGTTCCTTCCTTCTTTCTTCCATTAAAGCCACAAGGGTAGCTCTATTGAGCAAAGATACATTGTTTTCTGTTAGATGGCCACATGGACAGAGCTTAAGAGCTTTCTTTAAAATGAAGACAGGTAGGGAGGATATGGTTCAGTTGGGAAAACAGTTGATCAGAAGTTGAAGAATGCTGCATTCAAGCAACTGAATCCGATGGAAATAATTTCATAGAACACAGGAGCTACTTAACTCTGTCAAATAGAAAATTATTTAGCAGACAAGCTTCTCAGGCAGTTTGTTTACAAGAAACAACATTAAAACTACAATACACTGAATCTAGGAAACAACTAATTCCTAACAATAATAACTGACCATATACTCAGAGGTGGTAAAACTAGGATGCTTACTTTGATCCTGAAATCCTCTAAAGGTAGATACATAATATGTCAAGTGACATGAACCAGGGAGCTGATTAATGTACTAGAAACTAAATTCCTATTTATGCATAATAGGGAACATATAGGTATAAAACAGGGAGGACCCAAAGTTCTTCCAGTTCTTTCTCCTGCTGTGCCTGCTAAACAAGTCTGCCTCTAGCAACTATATCATCCATGTATGTCAAAACTACTGGAACCACCACTTCCTTTTGCATCACATGTCTAGCATCTTTCATTTTATAAGCTATTTCACTAACTATCACATTTATAACTAATGCAAATAATATTTCACTCATAAGACATCTTTGTATTATACCACACTTCATGCATATTTCTTTACTCAGCCACCCATTCACTAACACTCTTACTCTATTATTTTGATATGCTGACATGCACACTCACTTAATTCTATTACCTATTCCATACTTCACCATGATAGCCACAAAGCATCATGCCCTACTGTATCAAATGCCTTTCTAATATCACCTACCATAACTTTAACATCCTCCCTTTTACTTATAATATGATCCACAATGTCTCTCACAATCAAAAACAATTCTTGACATCCCTTCCCTTTTATATCAAGTATTATTTCTTCCATACTACTGCTTATCCTTCCTTTCTTCCAATCTGCTCTGCATTATACTCAAAATAGTGTTATCATCTGTGTTATTTAGTTTGATGGGTCTCAATTTTTTCCATTCTTCTCATCTTTCTTCCATACAAATTTTAATATCCCAATATATATCTCTTCATAAACAAACTCTTCCTTCAACCATCCACTCAGTACATTTACAAAATGCTTCCTTTGCCAATTCATTAATTTCTTGTACATTCTATACCCTATACCATTTGGGCCTGATACTGTATCAGCATTTAGTTTCCTAAGTATGTCATTCAATTCACTAATAGTAATTTATTTTTCAAAAATGTTCCTTAATTCATGTTTGTACTTTCCATTCTGTCTTCATTTTTTCTTTTTACTCTTATACATATTTTTCACACTCTGATCTACAACACTCATAATTTGTTCTTATGTTCTTTCTACCTCTCCTTTTATATTTTTCATTTACCTCATTATATATCCTCCTTTAAGATCTTACCTAAATATGCAGATACTCCCACCCTTGTAAAGAATGTCTATGCCTAAACAGTAATGCTTTATTTTTTCTTGATTTCTTTTATACATGTCTTTTTCCATATCATAATACTTTCTTGTATTATTCTCCAAATTTTCTTATAAATTGCTATACATTTTCCCATATTTCATTTTCTCCTACTTTCTTACCTCATCCTACTATTGCAAAAAGAAAACACTTTTTATACTTTTTTAAGTTCAGTCTCCATTCAGACCATGTTTAATAGAAGTTCTTCATGGTTATATGGTTCTTCCATAACTGCAATACTTCCCACTCCCCAGTTATATCCGTTAATTTCTAATTTATTTGTTTTATTCCCTTTCCTATTTTAATATACTTCTTTACTTCCATCACCACCGTCTATATTGCTAAATGGTCTGAAAACACTATCACGACTATATCTCCATGTTCTACCCCCAGCCTTCCAATAATACAAAAAATCAACTTCAGATTCAAGCGCCTCCTTTCATTACTTGATTGACTTTTGTTCCACATAGCTATTTTGTCTCATTTTATCACTTCTTGCATTTAATATCTTTCCCTTTCTTTTTACAGTTTCCCTCTTACATTCCAATTAAAGTTTTCTCTTAGCCACCACATAGTTCAATATTTAATGAAACATATTTTCTCTTTCCTTGCTAGTTATATATGCATATAAGGTTATAATTCTATAAATATGTTCTCTGTGCCTCATATTTAACAGCCAACCATCCCATCCTTAGCAACATTGCATCAAGTATTTTCACTATTTTTTTACACAATACAGTCACTCCAGAACAACTTCCTATGTTCCATATCATATTTCCACGCCACAATTTTTCTGTTTGTAGTCTTTCTTCACATGACAGGAATCCTACATCCGCTAACATTCACATCACATTTAGCAAACAATTCCTGAATCCCTATCCTTCTTACAGTGTTAATAATACTGTTCTTCACATATATTGAAGAACTTATTTTTCCTTGTTTTTAAGTTTAGGAGGAATATTTTTAAATTTTCATTTGCTTATTTTTAGATTTTCTCCAAATTAATATTTTTCCTGTGTTTATGTATAAATAATTCTTGATCCTCAGAATCACGCTGCTCACTGGTTAGAACTTAAATAAAAATCATTACTATTGATCCTTACTCCTGACTTCTTTTCTTGTATGCACTCTTTCTTCTCATTTTCCCCTACATATGTTTCCTTCTTCTTCTTCTGCAGTTTCTTCTTTACCTAGATCTCCCTCTCCCCAGCCTTGTGTTGTCCTTCCTGGTGTATTTTCTTCCATTTTCCCTTTTTTCATTGTTTACTATTTTCTCTTTACAATCCATCCACATGTGTTCTTTTCTCACAACTTGTATTCAGACACACACCTTCTTCTGTATGTCCTTTCTCCTCACACTTTATAATTTGCACCTTATCACAATCCTTAATTAAATAAGAAAATTACCCTCAAATGAAACATGATTTAGGCTGGCCAACATATCTCAATATCCTTCTATGACCAGCCATGGAAATCATACTTAGCAAGTTTTTGCATGTTTTTTCACATTTTAAACCAGCTTCTAACCTCCATGGATAAATGGCCTTTTTTTACATAGTTCCAGAAATTTCATAACCAGTCCATCAGCTTCATATGTTATGTCACAAAAAAATCTTTGTCCCAATATATATAAAAGAACAAATTTCTTGACCTTTAAAACCCAGAGCAGTTATAATATTGTCCCATGCATAATATCTGTCTATTAAAGTGTCATGCTTTGTTCTTATTTGCACAGTTGGTCTTCTCCTCTTTCTAAAAACAGTTTTACTTGCAGTTTGTTGCTGCTGTCCTTTTTTGCCTACTGTCACCATTGCATATATTTTCAAAAAACACAAAACACTTGTAGTGTGTGGCTGTGTAACTGCAGACCAATAAATCAAACAGGAAAACCAAAAGGTTCACATAGTGTCTTCTGTAAATAAGGGGTAGCCAAGTAAAAATTGAGACTTGGTTTCCAAACATACAAATTTGAAGTTTAATAGACATAAACTGAAAGTAAAAAATAGTTAAGCACTTTCAACCCTAAAAATCAGTAGGACGTCATCTGAGCCATATTCTAAACATTTGAAAAAATATAAATATATATGTGGAAAATACCATCAAGGGATTGTTTTGTTAAAATAATATGTAAGTAAATATATGAATAACAATGTTTGTTTAAAAATTGTCTAAATAAATTTAGCAATTCATCATAATCTGGCAGCTCCACATTTGAGTATAGGGAAGATGGAAGTATGTTTCTTTAAGCTCTGATTATTTAGGGTTGCCACCTTTTCAAATGCCCCAAGTGGGACATGTTTTGTACAAATGTCAGATTTTGCAAGGCAAACCATACCCATAGCCAGTATATAGGACAGAACTTTACTGTTTTGCCTACATAAATGCTTATTCTTGTAGCATTTTAGTTGCTTATTCAGTTTCTTATAACATTTAGGTGTTTCAGAAACAAAATAACTATTTTATGCAACTATTACATTGAATATATGAAATATGTTTGTCCTAATATCTCAGGACATTTGACATTTTTTCAATTTTTATGCAGGACACAACTGGCCAAAGAGGGACTGTCCCTCGCAAAGTGGGACAGGTGGTACCCTATGATTATTAGATGCATTCAATCTGAGCTGCCAGATAAATTCTCTATGCTCGATTCTGGTTTCTCAAGAACCACCCCATTCATTGTGTGGGACCACTTCCAATATACCAAACTTAAATTTCCAATTAGTACACACCTGGGTGTGTTTAAATAAGGCATTGTTTTAGTTTTGCTTTAAAATGGTGTAAAAATGCTCATAAATTCTTTTCCTAAAATGTTCAATTTTGCCAGTATAATAATTGGAACATGCTTCACACAGTGCTATGTAAACAATTCCTTAAGAAGCAGAGTCATGTCCTAAAGGAATGTTGTAAGGAAACCCATCTAAGTGCATATATTCTTTTTCTAGAATCTGTGAACATTGTCCACAACTACTACATTTTCTAGTGCCCTTAATACTGGTAGCCATGGGATGGATTTTGGGGTGTTCTAGTAAATGTTTAAAATTCCTACCTGTCTTAAAAACAAATCTAGGTGTATCCCACAAAATGTTAAAAATTTCCTTCTTCACTTTCAGAGTATTCTAGTTGTTCTTAATATTATCTTTCACCATTTTAGGACATTTTTGAAGAAGAATTCTATGTGACCACCAGTACAAAATTGCTGTCGCCTTGTTCAGTTAACAGCTCTTTGTCTGTGACCACATTATCTGCATCTAGCAATAGTGTATATTTCGTACTCCAATTATTAATCATTTCATCCCAAATTTTGTTAAAAAATCTTGGGGGTAGTTTTTGTCTAAACACATTTTAAAAACTTTCTCCACCTCTTGGAGAAAATCACTGTAATCAGAACACATTCTTGCAATTCTAACCAGTTGTCCATTGAAAATATTTTTCTTAGAAAAAAAATTGGGTGACAACTAGAAAAATTGAAGTAACTATTTGAAAATGTGAGTTTCCTGTATATCTTGGAAACCAACTCATTTTTCTTAATGTCTTTATAAATAGTCGCATCTAAATAGTCCAAACACTATTTAGAATGTTTGTGAGTAAAAATTAAAAATGAGCCAGTTTGGTTAATATATGACACAAATTCATCACAAATGGGGTTAAAATCCTTTCAAGGATTACAATGTTGTCCAAGAAATGTAAAAACAAATGCCAGTGATGGTAGTAATCAGATTTGAAAATGTGTTCCCTTCCCAACTGTACATAACCAGATTAGCATAGGTGTGTGCACAACTTGCTCCCATTGTTACACCTTTTACCTGGCAAAAATATTTGCCCTGGAAAATCAACAAAATTATGAGTCAAAATAAAATCCATACATCAACAATAAAGTTGATCAATTGGTCATTAAGTTTGGTAAGCTGAACTATAGCTAAATGGAATAATTCTAAACCTGTCTGACAACGAATACATGTAAACAGGTCCACTATATTGATTGCTGAAAAAACAAGTGTCACTAAAATATTGTCATTTAATTTAATTTTTCAGTTAAAAATTCCCATGAATCTTTCAAAATGTGTTCCAAAGAACAAATAGCTCCCTTAAGTATACAGTCCATAGAAACTGCCAGAGGGTAAGTTTTAGAATTCTGTGCAACCACTATTAACCAATAAGGTGGTGACATAATCTTTGTGGACCTTGGGGATAACAAATATAGTAGGAATTAAGTGGTTTGCTGTTCATTAAAAAGTAAAAAGTGTTGAAAGAAATTAAGCCTTGAGATAGTGAGTCTTCCAAAAATAAGTCTATTTTCTTATAAGCCACATTAATCTCATTTATGAAAATAAAAAGGTAAAATAAAACCTCCAACGAGCTTGACTTGGAAGCCTTCACAAACAGAATAAAGCAGCAAAAAATAGCTAAGAAATGAACAAAATCACAGTGACAAGGCTGATGTAAAGTACTTTAATAAAACCACAAAATAGCAGGTAAAAAAGGTGAGTACTTTTGTACAAAGTGCTTCTTCAGACAAACATTTCACATAAACCAAAAACCACTCTGAAGCCAATATCCTACGACCACAATACAAATTTATTAAAATACACAAAGTCAGAATTTAAAGTTTTTATACAAAGATCTCCCCTATAACAACAATAAAGGGAGATTTATCACTAAGAAGAAGAGTTGTTACAACCCACTTCTACATCCTTTGCTTAATTCCTTTGAAAAGTTTTTTTCCCCAGGAAATTTACCAGACCTTACAGGAACATAGATCAAAAGTATTCAATCTAACTAAAACTGAAAAACAACTGTAGGATAGTTTTAGAAGTGATGTAAACTTACGATTCATGAAACCTGATAAAGGTGGGAGTATGGTGATAGCTAACAGTGAAGACTATAACAACAGGATTTTTTGTATGTTGCAGGACAAAACCAAATATGAGTGTGTCTTCAGGAACAAAATAAATATTTCATACAGGAAGATTAAATTGCTTCTGGAGGACTCTTTGTACCAAGGGACTATCAACGAGGAGATTTTTAACTTCCTTAATGTTGATTTTCCCACTATTCCTATAGCTTTCGGGATTCCCAAGACACATAAGGATGTTTTGGAACCCCCATACAGGTTAATTATTTCAGGTCAGAACAGCATAACATACCCATTGGGGGTGTTTATTGACCATACAGTTAGGAAAGCTTTGATCCCTATTGACCATATTCTGGTTGATTCTTGGGACTTTTTGCGGAGGATTAAAAGAAATTATTACAATAAGGATGTTTGTTTTTCCACAATTGATGTAGTCGATTTATTTACTTCCATCCCCCACGACAAGGGACTTGAGTTATTTTATGAAGTTTTGGTAGAGAAAACTAATTTGAGTAACACCTTGATTAATTTTATCACTGAACTTATGGAGGTGATTCTTAAAAATAATTTCTTTAGTTTCGGTGGGGAATTTTTTCGACAAGTCAAAGGGGTGGCAATGGGCAACAGTTGTGCGCCCTTATTTGCCAACCTTGTTATGTACAAGTGGGAAACTACCCTTGTCTTTAGATTTCCCTACAAGGAACAATGGTTGTTATATGTTAGGTTCCTAGATGACCTTTTCATTTTATGGAAAGGGGGTGAAACTCATGAAAAATTTTTGGATTTTTTGAACAGATTATGCGATTACTTTAAATTCACTGGTAATGGGGAATTCCCACATTATTTGGATGTCAAAATAATGAAGGCTGTGGGATCCAACAGTTTTGAATCAAGTGTGTACAGAAAACCAACTTTTTCCAATGATTACCTAGAGTACACAAGTAGCCATCCAACCTTTGTGAAGAGGAATATTGTGAAGGGACAAATGGTTCGGGTCGCTAGAATGTATTCAAACTTGGATTTGGTTAAATCTGAAATGGAGTTATTGACCAGTATGTTTAGGGCTAGGGGTTACCCATTGGATTTTGTTAACAACATCAAGTACCAGGTGATAAGTGAATGTGGTTTTAGATTCAAGCCCTTACTTGGTGATATGGAGGTTAATACAACTCAAGTCCATTGTCAAGACAGGGACTTTACACAGACGATGGTGTTAACATATGGGGAAACCTCATCCGGAGTTAAAAGTATTATTAAAAATAATTGGACCATGTTCAAAGGGAACCCTGAACTTTTGACAGTTATAGGGGACGAACCCTTTTTTACATACAGGGTCAATAGAAACTTGAAAATCTTATTGGAAAACCAGGTCCCCAATAAAAAAGGTAATATAAAGGGTCTATTAAGTGTGGGGCCTGTGAATACTGTAAATTTATAATAGATAGCCCATCAATTGAACTGGGACCCTACAATATGGTTGTTAACTTTAGGGCAGGTTCTTGCACCACCATGGGTTTGGTGTATCTTGCTGTTTGCCAAGTGTATGGTTTTTTTATGAAGGGAAAACAGAAAGAAAACTGAATAGGAGAATCTATGAACACATTTACAGTATTACAAGGAAAGATGAAAATAACGCCCTTTACAAACATGTTTCCATGAACCAGGACCATTCCTTCCAGTTTGGTATTCTTGAGGTTGTTGTTAAGGATATTAGGGGAGGTGATTGGGCAAACCAACTGCTCAGAGCTGAAGTGAGATGGCAACTCAGGTTAAATGCCACCGTAGCTCTGGGGATTAATGATCACATTAGTATTAAGCCCGAACTAAGGTATCGTGCATCTAAACTTTAAAAAAAAACACCCATTTTTAACCTTCTTGGTGATATTTATTCTGTTCTTAAACAATACATACATATATATTTTAAACAAAACATATATATATATATATATATATATATATATATATATATATATATATAAAATTGTCCATGCCTTGTTTATATTTTAACATGTTTAAATAATACTATTAATTGTTAATTTATTATTTAGTTTTATATATAGGGTTGGGAGTTTTTAGGTTGTTTTGAAAAACAACATTGTCACTTTAATTTCAAGGGCTGTTTTGTCTAATGAGAGTCAGCTTGTTAATATAAAAGGGCTGTTTTTACAAACTTTAATTGTTCTGATGAAGTCTATTGATGAAAGCACTTGACCTTTGGAGTACTGTGTGGAATTGTGGTTCGTGACTTTGTGTATTTTAATAAATTTGTATTGTGGTCATAGGATATTGGCTTCAGAGTGGTTTTTGGTTTATCAGTGTCATTTGCCACTCTCACACCACTTTTATTTTTCTTAAACATTTCACATAACAAGGCCACATTATATACAATTTAAAACAATCAATTAACCTATCAAATGACGACAATAATTATCTAGGTAAATCCTTGGACTTCAGCACAGGTTTTAAAGAATCCTTGTCACTGAGTCCAGGTTACTTGTCAGCAAAAAGCTTTAAAATCCAATGCAACTCTTTTTCCTCAGTAAAATTCCTGAGGTCCCCCCTCCCATGAATCCTCAGGTATAACTTCTACAGCCTTAAAACCAAAACTGTGTGTTAAGCCAGACTTAGATACATGTTTTTCCAAGGCATTGGTAAAAATCACCTTTCCTAATTGCATAAGTGTGTTCCCTAATCCTTTCATAAAACATCCTGTTAGTCTTCCCCAAATAAAAACCAGTGCACTCTTTGGAGGTGGCAAGATAAACCAGGTTCTTAGTTCTATAGTTCGCAGTGACTCTAAAGGAAAAAATCTGGTTAGAAACAGGATGTTTGAAGTCATGTGATGTGTCTATATGACAGCAAAACTTACACCGCCCACAAGGGCGAGTCCCCATAGGGGTCTGTCTAGTGACTGCAGCCTTCCTATTGTCCTTATAGCACAGACATTGCTTTAAAGACTTTTTATTTTTATAACTAAATGTGGATCTCTCACCCACTAGTTCTTTGATGCGATCATCTGAAGTTAGGATATCCATGTTGGAAAAAATGACATCTTTAATATGTCTAATATCACTGACATAGGACAGGGTCAGAGGTGTCCGCCTCCTACTAGACACAGTGGGTCCTACTTCATGTCTATCTTCTGAAAAATATGGTACAGATCTATCACGCCTGAGAACCATAACATCTCTAGTCATCCCCTCTACTTCTTTATGACTGTAGCCCCTCTCCAAAAAATCATTGGAGAGTGTCTCAAGGTCACCTAAGAACCCTTCATCTGTGTTGTTCAACCGTGACATCCTTATGCCCTGACCTCTCAAAATATTATTATACACATGTGGTGGATGCATGCTACTGCGCTGCAATACTGCATCCTTCCAACATAGTTTCCTGTAGAGCCTAGTTGCCAAGTTGCCCAATGCATTTTTAACAATCTTCACATCTAGAAACGTCACCTCATCAACTGATGTAAAAGATGTGAACCTTAAAAAAGATGTAGTAGTGTTCACATACTCAAGGAACTCACCCAAGGATGATGCATCCCCACCCCAAATTAATATCACATCATCAACAAATTTCCTATAGAACAAGACAAATTCTGCATGATGACTGTTGAATATAAACTGTTCTTCCCTATGAGCCAAAACCAAAGCTCACCTTTTTTACTTGCTATTTTGAGGTTTTATTAAAATGGACTTTACTTCAGCCTTGTCACTGCGATTTCGTTCATTTTTTGCTACTTCATTTATGGAAATTGTTTCATAATTGTTGGTGTCATGAAGTAAATTCAAAATGTGGTTAGTGTAATCCATTTTGTTAGCAATAACAATCCCCCGGCCTTTGTCTGGTTTCATAACACTACTAGATGCATTGTTTCTAAGTTGGTTACACCCATGTTACAACCTTTGGTGAGGTTGTAACATGGGTGTAAATGCTTATGTTGAAGGCTACAGAAATTAGTCTCACAAGCTTTTTCAAAAGTAGCAAGGAACAGATTGGGGGGAGGTTGTATGTACTTTTTTTCTTAAAATTGCCATAAACAGCCTCAGTATTCAATTCTGTGTTTACAATATCACTTGTATTTAACTGGAAATTTAATTTCCTTGTAAAGAGTTTTAGTTCTATCATTACATCTTGCAAATTCATCTGAGAACAAGGTACAAATGTGAACTCTTTGTTCAAAAGTCTAAAATGGTAAAAATATGTAAATCAGCATAATTGTAGATGTTAAATCCTTGAAAAGTTGACACAATCCCATCAGAATACAGAATGTAACAGTCTGTGTCCCTAACAAAAAGAGAGTGAGAATTCGTTACCAAATATTTCTCCTTCTTTCCCTGCCACGGGGTTTGTTTTGTGGACCAGTTGGGTCTTGATGAAGTCCTACTGATTTTTAGGGACGAAAACGCTTAACCATTTTTTACTTTCAGTTTATGTCTATTAATCTTCACATTTGTCTGTTTGGAAACTGAGTTTGAATTTTTAGTTGGATACCCATTATTTACAGAAGACACTACATGAGCCTTTTGGTTTTCTTGTTTACTGCATATATTTTAGTTACTGCATTATCTGTTATCACAAAAGTAGAAACCTTCTGAGTTTATTGCTGTCAGCTCACCTCATGAGACAGCAGAACTGTCACCTGGATTATTCTGCTCAGTTATTTTAAAAGAACACCATATGCAAGCTTTTCTGACACCAGCTATATTATCTGCACTAATCTGACTGATTTGTTTACTTCCTTCTCCATGGCAAAGTCTAAATACTGCTCATTTGTAACATCCACCACAAGTTCTGAAGCTCCATATCAAACACATTTTTATGTATATTCTCACTTTCCACTGCCAGCCCTTTCCTCTCCTCCTCTTCCATGCTGCTACTGCTTCTGTTAGGGCTCTTCCTTGCTGCTGTAGGAGCCCTCTGGCACAATCTAACAGCTCTAAAGTGTAGGCAAAGGTCCCTGATGCTGTAGACAAATTGCCCTAGTAGTATAAATATCACCTTGGGTCTCCCAATAAAATAGGCTACTAGAGAGTGGTAGCAACCAAGTCAACAGAAGGATAAATAAAAGTAAAATATGTATATATAAACAACTAATAAAATGCCTACACCAGGAAAAAATTCCTGACAGCTACACAACATGGCTTCCATCCATCAAACAACTACTACACTTCTAACTATTACAGAGACCATCAACAAAACAAGCGGTCATGACAAACTTGTTTCATCCTTATTCCTAAACTATCCAAGGCCTTTGACACTGTTTTCCATAATAAACTACTACTTCAAAAGCCTTTTCTGGGTATAACTCAGTCTATAATGGTTTTAAACCTACTTATCTAATTGTTGTGAATCAGTCCAATGGTACTCTACCATCTCATCTTACATTCCCATTACTACAGGTGTTCTACAAGACTCCATCATTAGTTTCCTCTTTTTTTGATATTCATGCTAATGCTCTCCCTATAGCTTCCAACAAGCCTCTCTAATAATATGCAGATGATGTCACTATTATATGTTTCTCTGGCAGCCTAACAAACTTCCAATAAATTACTCAAGATTCTTTTCTTGCTATGAAAAATGGTTCCACAGTGCACAACTTATACTCAACCACCCAAAAAACAAATTACTTATTTTCTAATCAGTCATTGTGTCATGCAAAAGCTAAGTTCAGGATCATGTCTCTTAATAACACTGTCATCGATGTCACCTCTCAGACAAAACTGCTATGAATGACAATGTATGATAACCTTCAATTTGATCTGTATATTCAAAACTGTATATAAAAAACAGAATGTTACAAAGAGCCAAAAAGCTTCTTAACTAACACAACTAAAGTAACCCTGCCTCCTTGCCTCAGTTAGCACCCATCTTTATAAACCTTCAAGCCTCACAAAACCTAAGCTTTAGCAATGCTATAACAGAGTTTCAAAGTTTGCAGCCAATGCACCTTGTTGAACTAATCAGTGCACTACATTCAAGTCCCTAAAGTGGTTATAACTATCTCACTATCTGACATACACACAGTTAGTTATCGCTCACACAATCTGACACTATCCTCTGGCCTGCTCTCTGTTAAAGTCCTTCTTCACAACTACCTCCCTAACTGACCACTGTCTTTTAATGATCATAGACTCCCCTCCATCTACAAACTACTTAAAGTTCACAGACAAAGCCTGAACTCACACCCTGTTGCTAAATCCTGAAATGCTATCCCTATAACAATCAGGTTCATACCTCACTTCCATAACTTCAAAGCCACCTTAAAACATTTCTGAGTCAGTGCATGTCTCTGCTGCTGTTCTTCACCAGGTCCCCTCTCCATACTTAAGGATAGACTTTCCACCCTTCCTCTACTGTCAATATCTATGCTATTTCTCTGTCTTGATTATACCCCCATTTCTGCTCTTCTTACTACAAACTTTTAACATCTTAAGTTATAATCGCTCTAGTGTAACACACTGACAAATATGTACATAGCACAAAATCTTTATATTCTTTTTAACCAAGCATTCTTTTTACTTTTTTTAAAATTGTCCATTATTGTATTAATTTGTGATTTATTGTATTACTGTAGCATTACTATCAATATGGGGCTTTTTCTCCCAGGGGCCCCCACCGAAAATGCATTCCATACTCAGATGGCCTTTCTCAGTGAACAAATGTCAATAAATAAATAAATTAAAAAGTCATTAATTCATTCATTCATTCATTCATTCATTCATTGAACATAGCCACAATATTTGAATGAACTGTCATGCCCTAGTAATCATAACTGTTAAAAATAGAAACTTAGATGAACTACACAAAAAAAAAAAAAAAAGAGAATTGGAGATGGTTTGTGGTAAATGGAAAGGAGAGAGACAGTGAGACATAAAGTCACAGAGGCTAATGCATCTCGCGGGAGATTCTTACAGTTCTTATAAATCAGAATGTTGTTATAAATAGGAATGAACTCTTACAAGAAAAATGGGACTTTATATGGTGAGAAGGAAACTGTGCTGAAAGAGAAGGAATAGAGAGTAAAAGAAATGCAGCAAGAGGAGGTCAAGGCTAAACAGATGAATAAGTCATTGACTTAGAGGAAAGATGACTGAGGATCAAGATCAATTATTTAGATCTCACCCTGGAAAAGGTGAGCTTATGAGAAGAGGAGATGTTGTTAGGTGTATTGGGACATCACCCTCAAATATATTGCTTAAGTGTTTAAAGAGAGAAGAATGTGAAGCTCCATACTTCAAAAAGTTCAAGACACATTCATTAGGGAGGAATTTAGGGATACATTCATTAGGGAGGCATTTAAGAATACATTCATTAGGGAGGAATTTAGGAATTTTTACTCAAAGTTGTATAAACAAACAAGATTGCTGTCATGATATTCCAGTATGTTTGCTCACTCTATAAAAAGCTGGATCACAAACAGATTAAAAGTCCTGATTATATTACAAAGATTTGTGAGGTACGGGAAGCAATAGCTTCACTGGAAACAACACAAGAATATTAAATGGTTTTCCAGAAGAATTTTTTAAGTGAGAACTCCCCCTCTTTTGAGAAACTCTGTTTTATCTTCCCACATCTATTAATTAGGCAATGACCAGAATTTTCCCCAAGTCAGACAGGAATGCAGTGAGCATGGGGAAAGTTTAGACCAATTTGTTTAATTGATGTAGACATCAGGATTCTTGTGAAAATGTTAGCCTAGAGGCTTAATAAAGTTTTACCACATTTAGTCATAATGGGGCAGATGGGGTTTGTGACAGGGTGGTATAACACAGATAACTGCTGATAGCTTATACGCTTTTGTTTTACACACGATCTAGTAAATCCAGAAGCAGCAGCTATTCATTTTGATATAAGGAAAACTTTTAACACAGTCTCCTAAAGCATTATATTTGAGATACTGCAGGGAACAAAAACTGAAATCAAATCTATAAGATGGACACAGATCTTATATTCCAGCCATAGTTATCAGGATCTAATTGAATGAGGTCTTACTGAGACCAGAGGAATAAGAAGTGGTAGACATAAGGAATGCCTATGTTACCTAGCTTCCTCATATTAGTAATTGAAAGATTTGACATGGAAGTTAAGAGGTGTGATGTTTGCAAAATGGAAATGTAGCTATTTTATAATTGTCACCGACTGTTTAATATTGAGCAAAAATTGATTTCGTAATCAAACCAATTTTAGACATTTCATTAATTTAGAAATATGTCTGGATAAAGATGTAATGAAAAAGAAAGCCTTGAGTAGATTAGGCTTGGGTAGATGCAAAGGGTACTTGACCAACATTAAAGGTGTCATTTATCCCCTGGGGGGGGGTTCCCACTCAGGTTCCTAAGACCTCAATAACTCTCCTTCTGCTATGCTCCCACGAGCATTTTCTAAGCTCTCCCTTCTCCATTAGCTATCAATAACTATCAATACAATAACAATAGCTATCAATAACCTGAATAACTCTCCTTTAGCTATGCTCCTAAGAGCATTTTCTTTGCTCTCCTTTCTCTATTAGCTGCTTATTTCTTATGGTTCGACATTGTAAATATTGTATACAACTTTCCATTACTAATTTATTTTCTGAAATTGTGCATGTATAGTGTATCCTCATTTTACTTAAAAGTATGTATATAAAACATCTTCTCACCTAATATCTGAGTGTGCACACTAAAGAAAATGTATAAACAATAAGTCCACACTCAGTGCTTTTCTGCTTATTATGCATATTTTCAAGGTACTTACTTGTAACTGTTTCCATATTATGTAAGACTGACATCCGTGTATTTCTGTACCTAATCTGTATTATGTATCTTGGAGCTTTTCTCCCCGGGCCTCCACTGAAAATGGATCACTCTGACCCAGTGGACTTCCCCGGTAATCAAACTGGAAATAAATAAATAAATTATAAATAGTAGTATGAGACAGCTGGAAAGAGACTAGTGAAAAATAATCATGAGTTATCAGACAGCAAAATATTGAATAATTATGACAGAGTACTCATACATTTGTGAATATATCAGGAATAATTAAGGCAATCAAAATAATGGTCTTACCTCATATTTTGCTTACAAGATAAAAGAAGGATTAAAGAGTCTTGTACTGGAAGGGACAACGCAGAAGAACTGGACAAAGTAAAATTTGCCTATCTCTAATTATGAAAGCTGAGGTCTCACACATATCCACAGTTACTGCTTCTAATTTAGTGCAGAGTTTTACATTAAAGGAAGGTGAAGTGTCTTTGTTAGGTCTCTTGGGTGCTAGATTCAAAAAGAATTGTATTTCTCCAAGGAAATGTGATGACATGATTTAGTTATAAGAGGAGATGAAAAGTGGGGACCTAGTATTGCAACCTTAATGTTGATGAATTTTGATTTACAACTGTTAAAAAGTCTGGGGACCTTTGGATCAAGATAAATATTATAATGTAGGTCCAGTTAAGCTTAAAATACATCCATAGAGACACTTGGACTCCTCACATGATGCTTGAAAGATGAGTATTACAGTGACTTGCAGTTGTTCTGCAACATTATCGCTGTTAGCTTTGCATAAAACTTTACTGTTATCTTTGAAAATTTCACTTATTTAAATAAAAGCACAGCAAATTAAAGCATAAAACCAAAAACTAAAAGAAAAATGAAAGTGAATAAAATCAATTTTATGAACACTTTAATCTATAATATTGACTTCATCAGCTAGATTAAAATTCATCACACTCCATTTTTATAGATTAAAATTCATCACACTCCATTTTTATAAAACATTTAGATTAGTGACATGTAAAGCACAATCAATAAAATGTTGAGATCAATGCATGTGATTAAAAAATAACTGAATAAATTGCTATAGCTGTAATCAACCACATTCAATAGATATATAACATTTTGTTTCTAGCTAGTGGCTAAAAATAAAAGCTGCACATCAACTATGTTAGCAATGACAAACTGTGCACTTTACTAACTTGGTAAAAAAACAACAAAAAAGCAAGTTAGCTGCTTTAAACTTCACAAAGACCAATTTATTGTAAGCGCTTTTGTTGAGACAAATGCCCCAACTTCATCAGACCCTGATGAAGTTGGTGGCATTTGCCTCGATGAAAGCACTTACAATAAATTGGTCTTTTTGAAGTTTAAAGCAGCTAACTTGCTTTTTTGTTGTTTTTTACTATGTTAGCAATGAGTAAAAAGAAAATGCTTCACAAAACAGACCAATAAATAATTTGTAAAACTTTTAAAAATCTATTAAAGATACATCTGTATAATGAAATGTATATTTAGCTAAATCAATGGCTTCAATCTCAAAATGTTAACATGCTGATACTTCTGTTGAGTCCAGGTGCTCTATTGACTTGCAAATATAATTATTATTGCAGATCTTTATTGTTAAGTAAACTATTAAAACCTCCACACATTTAATCCATAAAACCCAGATCCAGCAAGCCAAACACAAATTTCTTAAAATTACTGCAAACGAAGCTGCTCTTATACAAAGCATTGTTTTATTTTTATTTTTAATTGTCTGAGTGTGCTTATATATAAAAATATACAATTTTTTTATAATCTCTTCACTCTCATCTCTATCCACTGACCACTGAAGGAGTAATGGTCAGATGACAACTAGAAGTCTGCTCTTTGGCTAATGCAACAGATTCAGCATTTCTCTGTGTACTTTATAAAATAGGTCTATAACAATCATTTCTTTTATTAAAAGCTTCCATAACTAATGAAATAATTGCATGTAATTTATAACCATGTTCAATAAACATGTTTTTAATCTTTCTACCTTTAGTAAAAAATCATTAGTCCGAGGTAAGTCATTTACAACATCCCCAAAACACTTTTATCTTTATTGAAAGTCATTCCCATTGCCTTTATACATCCATTCAGATAAACCAAAACTTCCCATATACTTTATTCCTGGCAACCACTATTATATCTTCTGTGTATGTCAAAACTACTAGAATCAGCATGGCCAAGATGAGCACTGAGTAACAGCACTTTGTCTCTGCTCTGTCTTTACAGAATATTTATGACAGGATTTGTTGAGTATATCTATCCTAATTTTGTTTTGTTTTTTTATATATTTGGATTCTATTAATCATTCTTTAGGATAGTATATAAAAAGTTTGGTATTTTTTGTATTTTTTCCTGTCGAAAAGTACTAGAGAAAATATTTGGACTTCAGACTACAGGATGAGCTATTCCAAATCTTCACTTCAAGAAACAACTATTAAGAAAGAACTTCAGTCACTATTAACTAACATTCAAGAACTGACAGCAAAGATTGATAAAATGGATGTGAAACTGGATAATTTCAAAGAAAAATGTTCCCAGAAAATAGAAGTATTACACAAAGACCTTAAGCAGCAAAAGAGACAGATTACTGGTATGGAGACTTCACTAAATGATATGGACACTAGTATTCAAGAAGGTGAGCACAATATAGACTTTCTCTTAAAACAAAATACTCTTTTACAAACAAAAAATTATGATCTACTGAATAGATCAAGAAGAAATAATATTAGACTTTTTGGTTTGCCTGATAATGTTGAAGATGGTTATATAGAAAAATTATTAAAATCTTGGCTCCCTGATGTACTACAGCTTCCTGAAGCTCTCTCATATGGGATAGAAAGAACACACAGGTCCTTGGCTACTGCAAAAAAAAAGGTAAATCCAATTCTACTGAATTTGTTATAGTAAAGCTTTTATCTTCTCATGACAAGGAGATAGTGTTAAAGACTGCTTGGGCTAAATCTCCTATCAAATATAAAGAAAATGTCATACACTTTGATAATGATTACTAATCTTCGGTAATTGCCAAAATAAATCTTTTTTTGCCAGTGCTAAAAGAACTAAAGAAAACCCAAATAAAGACACGTCTATTATTTCTTGCCAGATTAAAAATATTTCTTCAAGATGGTCCAAAAATATTTGATGACATAGACTCTGCCATTACCTTTGTCAAAACAAGAAAACTGCTTGATAAAATAGATGATATGGAGTGGGCAAATGCCTGCCTTACAAGAAATGTTTTTAACAGTTCCTGGAAGGTCTCTGAACATAAAAAGAAGTTCAAAAAATAAGCGAATAATTAAACTATTTTACTATGGCTTTTATTTACCCAAATCTTAAAAACTAACCTAGAAGTTGGGGAAGTGGAAATGGTTCAACAGGTGAGCCTTTGTTGTTTAAATGTCTTTTTATGGTACATAGTTCTTTTTATGGTATTTTATAGTCTGTTATTATTAAGGCTAGTTTATTCTAGTTCAATTTCTATAGCAAATGAATGCTATTTATTTATTCAGTTATTTATTATCTTTAAATAATGGTTGTCTGTTATAATAAATGCTCCATATGTCTGGGACTGAAATTTACGGTATTTTATAAATTATAGTAGATACTGAGACTTATAGATGAGAAAATGAGAGCCTCTATTACAATAGAATCTATTTCATTTATTTTTAACTGTTTGCTGTTTTATTTCCCTGCCTCTCTGTGAAGACTCTTCATTGATATAGTTGCCATAATGTTGCTTTAATAATTATGTTTCCCATCACCTGTTCTGCTGTTAGAATGTGATGTTATTTGTGGTAATAGACATGTGAAAAGTTTATCTTTTCTCCCTTTCAGTGACCCAATATGTTTTGAAGTAATTCATTTGATATTTATTTAAAAAAAATGTAAATATTTATGGAGAGGCTTTACTTAATTTCCTTTGTTTTTCTTTCTATTTTCCTCTTTGCTGTTGGTTGTGAAGGAATGGAGGATTTTGTATAGAATGATATGTTCATGGTGGTCTAGTGGTTTACTGGGTTTGGGAGATGGAGTTTGTTGTTTTTTTTAACATTTTATATTGCTTTTCTTCCTCCCTTATGTCTTTCTTATTGTTCGTTTTATGTTTCCCAGTTTTCCCATGAGCTAATCAACAGTTTTCTCAGTGAAAAGCTGTAAATGTTTTCCCTCCACAAGCTTGTGCATCTGATCTGTTTAACAACCTTGGTTTGTCCTCTCATTGCAGCTACTAAAATGGATTGACTATTAAAAAACATTTGATAGTATCCCACATTCATGGATAAAAGAGTGCTTAAAATGTATAAGGTACATCCTACACTTATTGATTATATTACAGTAACCATGAAACAGTGGCAGACTACATTGCAATTAAGCCATGATAAAGGACAGCGGATAAAAATCCAAAGGGGGATATTCCAGGGTGACTCCCTGCACCGTTGCTATTTTGCCTTGCCATTAATCCATTGAGCTGTTTACTTAACAGCTTAGGTCATGGCTATAATTTGGCTTCTAGGAAACAACAAAGTCTAATGACTTCTCATCTTCTCTTTGTCAATGATTTAAAACTGTATAGCTCATCAGATGAGGAACTGAAATCACAGCTGCAGGTTGTCAAAACTTTTCCAAATGATATTGGAATGTCATTTGGTCTTGATAAATGTGCAAAAGCAACCTTTAAAAAAGGAAAATTGCACCACCAGGAAAACATCAGTTTGGGACAAGAAAGTGATATAAAAACTTTAGCAAGAAGGGGTGTATAAATACTTGGGAATTGATAAAGGATCAGCAATAAAACATGAACAAATGCCAATAAAGCTTAGTAAGGAGTACTTCAGAAGACTTAAATTAATCCTGAAAACAGCATTGACACCTAGGAACAATATCCAAGCTATAAATCAATTTGATCTTCCTGTCCTAACTTATAGTTTTGGAGTGATTGACTGCCCCCAAAAAGTGTTGGATAGATTGGATATTAAAACAAGAAGGATGCTTCATGCTCACCAAATGATTTATAAAAATCTGTGCATACCAAGATTATATATTCCCCATTCTGAAGGACAGATGGGCCTCCTTGAAAGTGATTACATGTATAGATCTGCAATTGTTGGACTCCACAGATATCTACTGACCTCACAAGATCCAAATGTGGTGAACATTTTGAAACATGAGGAGAATAAATCTAAGATGGCATCTTTGCTTAATTTAGCAGAAGCATATCAACGTCAGGCAGGAATGGAAATCAAACCAGAAGTGGATAAAAACCAGGCAGCAACTGAATGTGCTAAAAAGCAAAATAAAGAATATAAGGTGAAGGACCAGGAGAGAAGGCAAAAAATGTGGAAAAAACATAAATATATTTGCAAGTATAGAAAACTTCTGGAAGAGCCTCATGTTGATCAAGAATGAATGCAGGAATGGTTAAGGAGAGGTGACTTTACATCAAGAAATGAAAGGTTAATATTGGCAGCCCAAGATAGTGAGCTGCATACACACTGGTTTACTAAATCCATTGAACATGTGTGAGAAACAGGCATATGTAGGTTATGTGGAACTGAATTGGAAACAGTCACACACCTTATTGCTAGTTGTGACTCTCTAATGGTAGAGGGACTGTATACTGAAAGGCACAATAATATGGCGAGATTGTTACACTGGAGATTGTGCAAACATTGTGGTATTGAAGTGGCTGAAAAACACTGGAAACATGAGCCACAGAGAATCATAGAAAATTATGAAGTCTACATCACATGGGATCACCCAGTACCAACAGTCCAAAAGATAGATGCTAGGAAACCGGATATAGTGGTCCAAGAAAAGAAGACAAAAGTAGCATTCATCATTGAAATCACCACACCTAGTGACTACAGTGTCTTGCGTACAGAGAGACACAAAGTCATAAAATACCTTGATCTGCATGCAGAAACAAGAGCCATGTGGAAGAAAGATACCCAGTCAGTTCCAATAGTAGAAGAAGCAACTGGTCTTATAAAAAAGAATTTACAATCATATTTAGATATGTTACCAATTCATGTAACACCATACAAATTACAGGAGTCATTACTGGGCACATTGCTGGTGCTGCGAAGAGCACTTTTGGCTAACATCAAAGAGTGAGACAATACTAATTTCATGAACTTTAATCGTACTTTGACTTAGGAATGGGGTCCATTCCTGTCATGGTATTAGAAACCAAAAAGACTTGGAGAAATTAAAAATGGGAGAGTAAGAAAAAAGTATTGTTTCCATGGAAATGTTTATAGACTGAACCTTGTGCTGAGAAGCTTCGTAAAAGCTGAATAACAGTTAGAATAGATGGTTTCTAATGCCATCTACAGCTTAATTGAAAAACTGCACCTAAACAACATATATATATGCTATATTTAAGCATTTATGAATGTTTATAAAAAAAATCACTTTCTACACATTTAAACATTTACATTTTGTACACTTGTCTTCATAATTATATTGTGGTTGTGTAAATTTTATATTGATTAGTATGACAAGCATATAGCATACATAGCAATGTTGTTGAAATGAAGGGTTTGGTGTGGATTGGTGTGTCCGTGGTGGTCTAGTGGTTAGCTGGGTTTGAGAGATGGAGTTTCTCAGTTTTGCGCTATTTCGTATTGGCTTTTTTCCCTCTGTTGCCTTTTTGTTTTGTCTGCTTTTGTGTTTCCTGGTCCTGCCACAAGATAATCTATAGCTTACAAAAATAAAAAAATAAAAAGAGAAGAAAATAGCTGCAAAAGTTTTCCCTTCTTGGTCTCGTGCATCTGACCTGCTGAACGGTTCTGCTGCCTGTTCATACTGCGACTGCCTCAACAGAAAGTAAGAAAAAAGTGTCGTTTCCATGGAGCTGTTTGTGGTCTGAACTTTGTGTTGAGAACCTTCCCAGAGCTGGATGATAGCTTGAACAGACAGTCTCTAATGCCGTCTACAGGTCAAACGAATGAACTGCAGCTAAGTAACCTGTATATTTATTTATTTTTATTTATTTATTTATTTAACATTTGTTGACCGGGAATGTCCGACTAGGTTCCACAGAGCCTGTTTTCAGTGGAGGAGGAGGGAGAAATGTGCATGTGTCTGTGGAATGTGGGGAGAGAGGAAAACCCCAGAAGGAAACCCAACCCACAACACACACACAAGAACTCCACACAATAGACACCCCAGGCAAGAACCCTCTTGACGGAACCTCCTGCTGCTTGGTGACAATGCACACTGCTGCCCTGTATAATATAATTGTTATATTAATAGCATTTATGAGGGTGTATAAGCAGAGTATTTCTGATACATTTATACCCCTATGTTTCTACACTTTTATTTATAATTCTATTTTATTTAATTTAAGCCTCTTTTGATTAGTACAACAAACATAAGGCATATATAGCAACACCATTAAAGTATTTATGAAAGAAGAAAGGAAAAAGAAAGGAAATTAATATATATATATATATATATATATATATATATATATATATATAAAGCTTTTCATGACACCTAAGCAGTAGTTAATATTCTTTTACAAGACACAAAAATCAGAAATAAGAATAATTCTAGTACAGATAGAAAATAAATAAATAACGATTGAAACATAATATATTTTATATGAATATAGCTTGCTACATACAGTATAGTTTCAGATGCAGATGTTTACTATATAAATTTGTATTTTGATATATTCTGAGAAATCTAGAAGTTCTTTCAGATTACTAAAGGTCTTAAAGGTAAGAAAGGGAATACATTCCTTCTTAGATAATACTGAAACTTTTATTGGAATCTCATACTACATTGGGAAACTAAAATGTAATATTTTCTATACTTTTTTTTTCTCAGATACATGGAGATGAGGAAATAGTGTTGTTAGATATTGACACAATACATAAAGAGACAGGGGATTAGTCTACCTATTGATTATTATAGCAGTCCATTATATATAAATTAGTTATGGCTTTTTCATTATTATATAATACATGACTGGTATTTATGATACGTTGAATTAATTTGACAAAAGTTAAAATTAAACAGTTACATTTGATTTATTTTAATTTGTTTCTTGAATTGGTATATACAATTCTAATGGATGTTTGTTAAATTATGCAACAACATACATGGAGATTTTAACTGTATTTCTGCCATAAAAGACTCTAGTACCAGTGGTAAAAGGAAAATTCCAACTATAGCTAAATTATTGAATTAATTTTTCAGATTCATACATGATGAAAGATCTTAATAACTTTACTGACGCTAAGTCACTGGTCTATACATTCTACTCGCATAGACATTATTCATATTCAAAAATAGATAGGGTATTAATTTCCAATAGCTTAACTGATTTCTTATCAGACTCAAAAGTGATTTATTTTTCCCCTTTCGGACCATAATTCCATAGCATTTGATTTTATACTAAACTCCACATTTAATGTTCAAATTAAAAGGATACCAGCCTACATAATTAAACTCAAAGATTTTATTGATTTTTTTCACTACAGACGTACAAAATTTTATTGAACTTTATAGTACACAGGGAACTTCTGAAGTATACATTTGGGATGCTCTAAAAGCTTACCTATATGGTCAAATTATTGATTGGTATAAAAAGAAAATAATTTTGTGGGATAAAGACCTTCAATATATACAAACAAAGTTAGATGGGGCTTTATTAGAACATCAAAAGTTTAATAGTTTGAATCACTAAAGGTCAACCTTTATTGATCGAACTATTAAAATTTCGAATGTTCATAAAAATAAATAAAAAAAAGAAAACCTAAAGGGTGTAGGCAGGGGAGCAAGCCCCCCAGGTCTATATTGGATCACAGAACACTTAGGTAAGCAAATGGTGATTAATCGACCCCATGTAAGTGAAAGCTTACAAAACTGAACTGTCAGAACAGCAATTTTTTTCCAAGGGGAAAAAAATCACTGTTTCAACAATGACAAAAAAAGTCAGCACATTAAAACATAAGATTAAGTGGGGGCTTTGCCCCCACACCCCCCTACTTAAATATACCAACTCCAAGACCGCACTACAGTGCCAAAAATGGCAAAATACTGAAGCAGCCAAGCAAATTCTTTCCCAGGGAAAGAATTCACTTACATGCCGCTTCAATATTTTGCAGTTTCAGTTTTGTCAGTTCGACTAAGATGCATTCAAAAACATGCGTCTTCGGACTGCTGATAGGAACCCAGCCCCCCTGCATCTCCCACACCCCCCGCTACTTAAATATAACAACTCCGAGACTACTCTACATTGAAGTAAACAGAAATCTCCGGAGATTCCATTTACCCATTCAATGTTCTGCACTTTCACTGTTCTTATGTCGACAATGTTGGATTCGACATTGTCAGCTTTTGAGAATATAATATAGACCCAAGGTAGATTCTTTAAGGCTTGATGCTTCAAAGAATCCAGATAAGAAAGCCAGAATGAATTAAATAAATACCATAAACAATAAATACATGGACATTTTAAACCATAAAGTTATGATAAATCTTGAAAAATATAAACTTATAACTTTTTCTATAAATCCTAGATCCATGAATATACTAGCTAACAAAACTAAAAGATTAAATAAACTTCACCATATTAAAGAAATCTATTCTCCAACAAAAAAAAATGGTATCTGATTTACCAAACATATTGTTTAGAGAATTTTTTTTTTAATTAAGCCTACTCAATGATAGCATTAATAGTACAAAAGATATTCAATCTTTTAGACATAATAATATAAAGAACAGACTATCTGAGGCACAAATAAAATTAATAGATAAACAAATATCTTTTAAAGAAGTAAAAGATCAAATAACCAAACTTAAGCAAAATAAAGCTCCTGGTAATGATGGTATCGTTTCTGAAATCTATAAGGTCTTGCCTGCTAAATCGTTAACTCTACTACATATAGTATTCAATATAGCTCAAAATAACAACATTATACCTCCCTCTTGGAAGTACACATTTATTTCCCCCATACTGAAGCCTGATAAAGATCCTGTAAAATTTGCTTCATATAGACCCATTTTGTTATTAAACACAGACTATAAAATGTTCATGTCTATATGCTGATAGACTTAAACATTTTTTACCATCCCTGGTAGATGTGGATCAAACAGGTTATATAATTAATAGAACTTTTTTATAATACCATTAAAAGAACAATAACTTTAATTGAATCAGTAAAAGCCTTAAAGAATAATTTGATTCTTGTTAGTTTAGATATTAACTGTGCTTTTGACTCAGTTAATTGGAGCTATCTTTTTATCTTACTGAAGGACTTAAACTTTTCTAATAGCTTTATTAACCTTATGGCTCAATTATATAATAAAAGCCAAGCCTACATAAAAATAGGTACAAGTATATCCTAGAACATACCCATTGTAAAAGGAATCAAACAAGGTTGCTCTCTATCTCCACTTTTATTCGTATTAATTATGGAACCTTGGGCTAACCTAATAAGGGATAACAATAATATACAAGGCTATAGGTTAAATTGTAATGAAACATCAAAAATCCAAATGTTTGCTGATGATATATTAGTCACTCTTGGTGTTACTAACCCTGCCTTACAAGAATTGTTTAAAAATATGGATATATTTCAAAAACGTTCTGGTCTTAATTTTAATAATTCTAAAACACAGATTCTTCTAATTGGTTCCAAAAGTTATAATATACAAGACCAATATAAAAAATATATACCTCAGTCCTAACAAATAACATATTAAGGTATGATGGACATCTTACACCTAAATTATAGTAAAAATATAACTATCATAGAAACTCTAATTAGTAAGTGGAACAATATTTTATTTACAATGGGTGAAAAAACTTCCATTATAAAGATAATCTTGCTTCCAAAGATTTTATACATAATACAATATATCTCTATTCCCCCTACAGACTGTTTTATTAAAAAAATTAACACACTGCTTAAGAACTTTTTATGGCATCTGATAAAGCCGAGAATTGCATTGTCCTATCATACGTATAGCTGGGAAAATGGAGGTGTATTACCAAATCTAAAACTTTATTCAATTTCATCAGATATTAAAAACATTGTTTATCTTATAGACGGAGTATTTTGCAAAATGGAAGGAAATTATGTTACATTTATCCCAAAATACCAAAAACAAAAATAACAAACATCTACCACAGTTAATAAATAATTACTTTATATGGAATTTCAGAGAGCATTTTTCCAATTATTCCATTCAAATGCTTAAATCTACTTATATAATTTTAATTCTAAGGGCCTTTAAAAACTATATATTTAGGTTTAGAATAATTGAAAATTGGCTGTTCCTCATCTTCCCTATTTCATATACACAAAGTATAATTCTATCTGCAGATCATTCTAAAATGTTGTTATTTAAACAAAAACAATTAATGTTTTGGCATCAAATGTTAAATAAAAATGGGGCAACATGTATTAATGCTCTTATACATGAATATAACCTAAACTCTCTATTTTGGTCAGATTTGCAAGAGTTTAGAAAATATATTCTACATAGGCTAATTTTAATCCTCTCAAATGCTAAAAATTCAATACCCAAACTTATTCAGTATTTAATTTTATACACTTATAATACTTTACCAGTTAAAATAGTATATTATATATTTATAAAGCAATTAAACAAGGTCTAGATGTATATTCAGATAACTATTGGAATTAATTTTCAGTAATCAATAGATTTATTCCCTCAGAAAAAGACAAAGTTCATTTCCTTCAGTCAGCCAGCAAAATCACTTCCTCCAGTAAATGGATAATCTTCACATGGAGATTTTTAGATAAATCTTTCATCACACCTCAGAAAATGAGTAAGATAACTAAATAAGATGTTGTTTGCTGGAAATGTAATGCAGTAACAAATGCTGATTGGAACCATATTTTATGACTGTGTATTATTAAAGAAATTTGGGGAAGAAGTTAACCCTTTTTACAGGCAATTTTATGCTTACAAGGTCACTTGTATTATTCAATACACCTGTCCCAAACTGTATAAATAAAAACAAATATTATTTGCTCTGGTCTATAATCTTTATCATGATGAAGTCTTGATGACAAAATCGCTTGACTGTGGTTGTACTAGAAGTTTCATTCATTGGTTTTTGCTATATTGTTGTTGTTTATTCTGACCTGTGGAATTAAAACATTGCTGCTACACTCGTGGGTCTGGTCTGTGCTACAGCAGGAGTGATTACTTTTTTCTTTTTACTTTTTTACACTTCATTTTAAATTCAGTCCACCATTCAGACCAAAATTCAGTCCACCACTCAGACCAATTTATATAAAAGTCTCTCATGGTTATATGATCCTTCCATAACTGCAAATACTTCCCACTCTCCAAATTCATCCCATAATTTCTAATCTATTCTTTTTATTCACTTTTATTTTTTCATATACTGCCTTTCTTTCACCCATTCCATTCATATTGCCAACTGATCCAAAAAACAGTCAATACTGTATCACTGCGTGTGACATCTAAACCTTCTGATACTACAAAATAGTCAATTTCAGATCCATTTGCCTCCTTGTATAAGTCAATTGGCTTTTATTTCATATGACTAACTTGCCGCATGTTTTAGCTTCTTGTATTTTTTTAAATTTTTCCATTTCTTCTTACATGTTCCTCTGAAATTGCAGTTAAAATCTCCTGCAATAAAAATGTTTATGTTAACAACCATATAATCTAATATTTGATGGAACCAATTATCTCTTTCCTTGCCATTTGTATATGCATATAATACTTAAATTCTACACACATGTCCTCTCCACCTCACATTCACAACAGTTAACATTTCCATCCTTAACAACATTACATCCAACATTTTTATTGTTTTTCTACACAATACAACCAACTCCAGAACAGCTTTCACTTCCTAAATTCCATATTATTTTCCACCCACCAAATTTTTTGTTTGCAATCTTTTTTCACTTATCAGAAATGTTACATATTCTCTAATAATAATAATAATAATAATAATAATATGCACATCATTCTGGCATCCTTATCCTTCGTATAATATTAATAATACTATTCTCATTTACTGAAAGCACTCTAGAAATATTACGTTTTCTTCCTTTTATGTTTAAGGAAAATATTTTAAAGGTATTTTTCTTTCACCAAACTGAATATATGTCTAAGTATATTTTCAAATATTCTTTGATCCTCATAATCATATTTTGCACTATTTTCATTAATCAAAACACACCTGAAACTACTCCTCACCTTTCTTTTTAATCTTTGGTGATGCATTTTTAAATCTTCTTTTCCTCACCCTTACCCTAGCACCTATCATTTTTTTCTTAATATCCTTTACATTCCCTTCACAAACATATGACTTATCATTTTCAATTTCTTCTTCATTTTCAACACTGTCAGTACAAACCTTCATCATATTGAAATATAATATTTAATCTAAGCTTTTATTACTGTAATCTTCTTTTTCATTAACACATCCCCCCTTTTCTCCCTACTTACGCATTACTTTCAGATATTATAATACTTTCTACATCATCCTGCTCAGTATTCTCTTGCTTATTCTTTTTGCAATCAAACCAAAAATGTAGTTCAGATTTACATATTCTAAATTTCTTTTTACACTTATTTATCATATGACATTTTCCCCACATTACATCTTATTTTTGTACACTCATTTATTAGATGACCAAAATCCTCACAAAAACAACAAGTTTTCAGCTGCCCTATGTATCTAATTGTTTCTCTATTACAATTTGCATGAATTACATAATACTTGGTAAATATTTTATGACATCTATTTTGTATTTTAAAATAATATCCACTTATATTTTTATCTCCTCAATATCAGACACTGAATAGCACATAAATGAAAAATAACTTAATATCCTTTAACTCATTTTCATCAGATTAAAACTGAACATTTGTTTTTAAATCAAGTCCCTTGTTTCAAAAATATAAACTCATTCTATGGGTAACAGTCCTTGGGCAGGATTCACGAAGGTTTGCACGGAGTGTAAGAGATGTGTAACACTCCATGCAAGCCTTGCGATCCAGGAACAGCCCAAAACTCCGTGTAAGAGACCAGCTAAAACGTCTCTTACACAGACTGGGCGTGGATATGCTAAATACCTGACTTGCACTGAAAGGTATGCAAATGAGGTATATTAGCGATCCACGAAGCAGAAACCAGCCCGTGTAAGAGCCGTTTTAGCTGCAGAAATGTACTCAGTTGACAACTGAGTACGTTTCTGCAAAAATCACAATGGACCATGTCAGCTCCAAATAAAGGGTGCATATGTATCAAGCAGCATGCCAATGGCCAAATATGTGGCCATTGGCAAGGTAACCCGATGCAAATATAAAAAAAATATATATTTTTTTCCGGCGATCGCCAATGTTTAAACGCAGCGCAGCCCCGTGCAAACGGGCTGCACTGTATAAAACATAAAAATGAAGGTTATAAACCCACAAATGTGGGTTTTATGCAATACATGGAATGACAATGCAGGCACCAGCAGACCAAAAACAACATGGCCACCGTGTAGTGGTTGCTAAGGGGGGAAGCTGAGTCTAAGACATGTAACTAAGCATTAGTAGGCAATCTCATGTAAATGAGGTTTAGGATACTGAATCCCACAGTCACATAGCAAATGAGCACAGTCTGAGTAGTGTAAGAGATACATAAGGGGGAGGAATAGAGTAGGAGATAGGTGACATCACAGGGGGGAATGGTAGAAAGAAATGTAGTTCATTGGAGATCAGTGTAACATGACAGATGACAGACACAGATCAGGGAAAGAGGAGTGCCACAAGATAAGCATGGGAAAGTCAAGAAATGGAAGGTGTACACTGTTACTTACACCAAAGTTTCTTGCTGGGCGTGCATGCGCACGAGTGCGCGCCATGAAGCGCGAGTAGGGCAGTGTGTGCACGTGTAAGGCAGACTGAGCATGTCGGAGTGTGTTGGTAGATTTGTAACACTGTTTGCGCTAGTGTGCGTGCGTTTTAACCCGAATAGGCAGATCCTGAACTGTGTAAGCATGTGTGCGAGTGTGTAAGCCACTGTGAGCGTGTTTCTGCTAGTATGCACGCTGCTCCCCCCTGAGGAAACAGAAAGGAAAAAGGAAGCAACAGAATTAGTAGGAAGCTAGCAGGGAATACTGCTGGAGCTAGCAGGTGAAAACAATTAGAAGCAGGAAATTACACAGGCAGAATAGTAGCCCAGCCCAGCACTTAAAACTCTGCAAACAGCAGTGCAGGATGTTTCTCTCAAGAGACACTGCAAGACAGGAGTAAGCTATTAGAAGTGAAAACTGAAAAAGCTGAACTCAGAGCAGAAATGCTAGGGGCTGCCATAGCTGTCATAATGAGACATAGGCGACTTGCTGAGGGTAGTGACAATGCAGATGGTGCCAGATAACCCACAGTGAGGAGACGGAGAAGAGTGTACAGGCCCAGGGTCACCTACCACGGGTTACATGAGCTGGAGATAGTAGAGCTATAGAGTGGACAGAGAGCTCCTGCAGCAAATAGTCGAGCTGTGCAGGCCACGCCTCACACACAGAACCAACAGAGGGGAACCCATCCCAGTGGAAACCAAGGTATGTGTTGGCCTAAGAATACTAGCAACAGGTACCTTCCAGAGACCAACTGGTGATATGATGGGGATATCACAGGCATCAGCCTCCAGGGTACTGCACCAGTTCCTGGATGCCATGTCAGCACATGTCGGTGATCATGTATATTTCCCCACTGCCCGTGAGGTATTGGCCAGCAATATGCGTCTCTTCCAGCAAATAGCAGAATACCCTGAGGTAGTGGGTGCAATAGACTGCACGCATACGCATCAAAGCACCAGCCGGTAAGCGGGTAGGGCCTACATTAACCACAAGGGCTTCCTCCATCAACTGCCAGGTCGTGTGTGATGCCCAGGGCATAATAATGAATGTGTGTGCTGGCTGCCCTGGGAGCTACCATGATTCCCACATCTGGCATTTGACGCAGCTGTACCAGACATTTACCAATGGGGACATCCCACACGGACACCTAGTGAGGGATGCAGGTTATGCACTGGAGCCGTGGCTGATGACACCCATCAGAAACGCACACACACCTGAACAGGAACGCCATAATGAGGCACACGCACAAACACGTAATGTAATAGAGCATGTGTTTGGGCTGCTTAAGTCACGGTTCCGGTGTCTGGACACATCTGGTGGAGCCTTGCAGTACTCATCAACTACATGTACCCAAATTGTCATGGTATGTGCTATGCTACATAATATGATCTTGCGACAACAGCTGCAGCAGGACCAGCATAGGGCTGGGCCAAACAGCCCCCCACCATTGCCAAGGCCATCACAGGCAGAGCGTGACTCGGAGGAGGAACAACCTGACCCTGCCCCAGTAGGCAGAAGGAGGCATGCCCAGTATGCCCTGGCCTTGGGAAAGAGGCAACACATAGCACATACACTGGCTCAGTAGGAACCCTGGGAATGATACCCCCTCTGACTCACTCAAATAATAACAGGGATGCCTAAAATGACATGACCTGCTCACAAACATGTACAGGGAGTGTAATATGTGCATCCGACAGAGGCAGCCCTGCAGCACCACCTGAGGCATGAATGCCATGTGTTAAGTAATGTAACACCATGTACTATATGCACACTTGAGGACCCTGACTAACATCCACCCTCACCAAGCATGAAGCCACAAAATGACGATGGGATGATCAATTGCAATAACTGGCTGAAGTAATGCAGTTAGTCAAAGGGGAGCCAATGTGTTTCAGCCTGTGAAGACATGCTGAGCATGACATGATGCACCACTTGCTAGGGGTGGCGTGCACCTATCAGTCCAGGCCCCATGGATACTGGCAAAGGCTGTCAGTACCCACAGCATGCCCTGAATAGGTAAGTCTCAAAACACAAACCCACCTTCATAGGTACCACAAGGGATAGGAACCTAGATGTAATGCTACCCAATGCCAGAAGTCTAAACAGCAAGATGCGTGCAGTGTAAATGCACACAGTATGGAGAATGTTGATATCAGTCCTGTAATAGAAAACTGGGTCAATGCTCACATCAGCACCCTAACACTACCAGGTTACATCTCATACTGTGCTGTACAGCCACAAAACATGGAACAAGCTACAAAAGGAGGGTGACTAGCAAGAAATGTCAAGGATAACCACACCCCCATGTTGGTACCACAACAAGAAGCAGCATGGATTAGCCATGGTCAAATACCAATGGCTAAAACCGCCTCCCAGTATATAGCCTGCTGCAGACTACTGTCCTAATACCAGGAACTGCACCTGGCCTATGTTGGAATACATGAATATATCAAGCCCCCCAAACCACATTATATTGGTTGACTGAAAATACCCAGACATACACTGGGAGCATTATACTAGCACCAACACAGTAGGAGAAAAGTTCCCAGAATCCATAAACCAAAATGCCCAGGAACAACGTACCACTCCCACAAGAGTGGTAAGCATACTGGATGTGATAATCAGCAACATGCGTACTGGATGGCAAGATGAGAAGTGTATCCCTCACTGGTAAGACCAGACCATAGAGTAATCACACCGGATATACACATCCTGACCACAGTCCCTGGCCAGAAAACCACAGTGAAAAACATGTGTAAAGCATCAGTTGCACCCCTCCAAACTGATGTGGAATCCACGAAAGGCCCTGTGCAGGTGCAGAATATGGGACACACTGCAGAACATATTATACAGGCATTCCATGAACACAGCCAGGAATGCTTGGATTATGCAATCACAAATAACAACAAGACACAATGCCATACACGCAGGCATCTGGCATGCTGGACTCCAGCCATTACCAAACCATACAAGAGAATGAGGAAGCTACTACATGATAGAGCAAACATAAAAAGGGAAGTAATCACTGATCAGTAGTATGGCAATAAAATATGTCCACACATACAATCCACTAAGGCCAGCCACAACAAGTAGAATCTGTGAATCCAGAGGCAATGTGACACCTGCCCCAAGTACACAGACAACCCTCAACTCCCCCCAATAAATACAAATATATGTGAGAGATGCAACCATTTATCCAAACTGGAGGCTGAGCTCCCCCAACTCAGTACTGTCAAAACTAGACAGGAGGAGAAGGTAACCACATACACCACAAACCCAGTCCCACATAGACCTATCACAACTGTAAACCGAACACATAAACACAGAAAAACATTCCCGGAGGCCCTAATTACAAACACACCACACCAACAGAGGCCTCCAAAGCAGACCCCAAGCAACCAAAACCAACAAACATAGCACATGCAACACATAGTACACAAAGCTGGTGTGCCAAACAGTTACAGGCCAGAAGGAGAAACAACATGCCTGATACAGTTGTAATAGGTGTCTGTATAGGCAGACACACTGCTGTCCCACTCACCAGACTGAACAAGGGAAAGGGTACAGTAAGCTACCTGTAGGCTGCCACAATATGCCACATAACACAAGTACGCAGGTCACCCCAAAGCAAGCAGAAATATGATGCACTCATTGTCCATGCTGATGTGAATGACCTGAGATGTACCTCCCTGGACTACATGAAAAGAGACATGGATGAGCTCTCTGAGTATGTACTCCAGGCCGGAATGACACTGGCCGTTTGCAGCATCCAACCCTCACCAAGAATGATGCCACAGTACAAACACAGAATGATCAGCTTTAACAGGTGGCACAGTTACAGCTGTCAGTCCAAGAGGGTCTAATGTCTGTCTGCTAGAGATGTCATGCATGACAAGCCATGCTGCTGTTCCAGGGATGGCTTGCACCTGTTACCCCTAGGCGTCTGGATACTGGATAAGGCCTTTGCCACCTCCATAGAGCCGAACATAGGCAAGGCCAAAAAGACTAACCCACCACCCTAGAAAACATAAGTGGTAAGAAACATAAGGGTAATGCTGACCAATGCCAGATGTGTAAACTGCAATATGCATGCTCCTGAGGCACTTCCTAGTATGGAGAACATCGATGTCTGTGCAGTGACAGAAGCCTGCTGCAAGCCTACTGACAGCACACCAGCACTACCAGGTTATACCACATATCATGCGTTATGGCCCCAACACCTGGACCAAAACATCAAAGGAGGGGGAGTATCCATATGCAGCACAGACACCCATATGGCCAATGCACGAAGCAGTGAAGACCACCCATGTGCACCTAAGTGTAGTCAAAACTGCTGTACAGTCTGTAGCATGCAACAGACCACACTCTCACACACAGGAACCCCACCCAGACATCCTGAAGACACTGGACAGTATGAATGTCCCACCAAATACCAGACAAGGTACTCACAAATTACCACATAGGTGGTAAACCATTATGTATGCAAGGAGTAATCAGGGACCTAGGGACACAAGTCGACAGTAACCTGTCATGTGACACTCACAATGCCAATGTGGCTAGGAAGACTGTCTATATTGGACACCGTATCATGAAAGGATTCACATCTACATCAACAGAGGTCACTGTGCCCCTGTACTGTTCTTATCAGACCCATAATCTAGTACAATGACTCATATGGGATGTACCGTACCTGACACCTGCAGCGGTTTGGAAGACCTCAAAGGTACCTCACCAAGAGGATAAAGGGTGTCAAATATATGTCATATGCTGCCTGACTGTAGACACCCCAGCTGAATGCAGTCACAGACTGCCTACACAGAGGCATTGTATGTCTGTTGTACAAGGCCATGTCCAACACAGGAGTAATGGACATGCTCCACCCCAGGAAATCAAAGCCATTGGAGCTGTGAGAGTGACAGATGTCAGCCTCAACACATAATGAAATAGGATGTGCTGGAGGGACAGATACATAACCCAGAGGCTCCCCACACCCAGGAACAGGATCCCAATCCATGTTAGGCAGAGCCCCTCACTGACACCCCTCAACAGGAATATTGCCAAGTGGATGGATGATCGGAGATGTACACTGGGGGTCTTCACTGTGTCACGTCCAGACAGAGGCACAGTAAAGAAAATCATAAATGGCCATAATAGTCACATAGCAAGGGGCGGCAAAAGACACACACACTCTGGCTAGGCTTACTAATGCCCTAGGGTGGATAGCCTAGTATGAACCTATGAACCTATGAAGATACAAAATTGTACAGGACACTAAGGATAATCACAAGGCTTACTCAACTGATGGTAGGAACCATGTTGGGAATTCACAGATATGCTCCGAATCACACAGATATTACAAACAACATACCAAACACACACACATATTGCCAACATACAACCTTACAGGTGCAGTGCAAACCCCCCCCCCAGAATGCAAAATATCTATCCCAGCAGACTGCTGGCCCCCTGACATTGCAGATGCTGAGGTAACAGCCATCATCTACAAAGCAAAACACACAGCAGCAAAGGTATGTGATGGTGCCCTGGGCTGAGGCCAACATGGACTCCAAGAAAATGAAATGCCAAATCACACTACTGCCCAATGTCAGCCTTACCACAGGATATGTACCCAAAGAGCAGTGTACAACAACAGTGGTCCTTCACAACAAAGGTGTTGCCTGAATGGATACTGCAAACTACCACCCCAGGATCCTGACAAGCTTGGTCTGCACAGCTATGGAAAGGATCAGTATGTACCGCAGACATAAAGCTATCGTGGACCTACTGACACAGGACCCTACCCAGTGTGGCTGTCATAAGTGCAGATCCTGCCCCTAAACATGTTTGACCCATTTGAAACAGTCATTAAGGTCATTGATGAGGGCAATGTGGTCCACACAGCGTAGCTGGACCGTGCATATGCTTCCAGACAATACCCTACGAGTTCAGTATGGATATGTTCACCAGCTTAAATATAAACCCCTATGTCAGTAGAGGGGTTGCAAACCAGACCAAGGACAGAACTGACATGGTCAGACATGCTGCATCCATGTCAGACTACAAAGCAGATATGAGTGGCATCCCACAAGGTTTGGTCCTGGGACCTCCCCCATTCTGTATATATGTCCCATAGGTACAGGCCAACATGGAAGGACTGTGATTGAACATGTATGCAGAGGAGTACAAACTGCCCACCATATCTGACCCCCAGCTGACACAAACAACCCACAAAAGGGCCACATAGAAACAGACAACTGGAGCCATAGCCATGTCAGCAAGCTAATTGCAGAAATGTGTATAGACAACCACTGTGGATATACAGTAAGTGCCCACCAATTACCACACAGGTGTTAACCCATTACGTACCTAACATGTAATGAGAGACCTGGGGACACAAGGTGATAGATATCCTGCATTGGACAAACATGTGGCTGTAGTGTTCGCAGAAACATACCATATACCCACCCAATCATGAAGGTTGTCAGATCTAGATAAGGGGAGGTCACTGTGGCTCTGCAGTCATCCTTCATCAGCATCACAATTGACTACAATAGCCCCTGTGGGATATACCTCAGCAGACACCTCCATCAACTGTAAAGTCCACAACAGTATCCCACCAGGTGTAGCAAAGAGCATGAACAGATGCCATGTGTTGCCTGATTAAACAAACTGCAGCTCCACACACTGCCATACTGCCCACCCACAGGCAAGCTGTGTCTGATGTATGAAGCCATGTCCAAGCTGGAATCAAGGAACATGCTGCACCTTGTACAATCTGAATGGCAGTGAGCTATGCACATGAGAGACCTGAACCCCAGCACTGACATACATAGGACAAGCTGTACTGAATGATCCATAACACAGAAGGTAGCCCCACTCTTGAGTAAACTCCCAGTACAGGTTAGCCAGAGAGTCACCTATCGACACCCCTCAAGAGGAATCCTGATGAGTGGATGGGAGATGGTAGGTTAACCCTGGGTATCACTGTTATGTCAGAGGTAGACGGAGGCACAGTATACTAACCATGACATATGTCATGGCAAACTCCAGTTACAATGTGTGTCGAAGGACAAACACACTCTGTGACTAGCATCAGAAATGGCCTAGGGAACATCGCTAGTGTTTGCCAATGTCCACCTATGTTGTGGAATACACTACCAATGTTGGACAAGCCTGGTGTAGGTAGTCCATATCTGAACATAATGCAACATGGTCATATGTGCACAACTGCCCCCTACACAGTCTGTTGTGCTCACTATGAAGATGTCAAGCAGTGATAGGACTAAAGCCCAGGATACTGTCCACCACAGTGAAAGTACTGAACCAGTACACTATATGGTACTACAGTGTTAGGTCATTATGAAAGGATGTTGACAACTGTATGCAAAGTATCCCATGCAATCCCTGCAGGCACAGTATAATCCCTGTTGTGGCAGACACGAAGCAGTTGGCCAGTAAGTACACAACATGACACCCAACACACAACCATAAACGTGAGATATTGCTGAAGTTCACACACACCCAAATATGTGGTGGACTGCAGAGTTCAACATATGGAAAGCTCACACTGGGCATGCTCGCACACTTTGATAAATGAGGCATATGTCAGACAACATGCCATGGAAAGGCTGAACTGGGCATGCTCACACACTTAGGCCATATCTCCGTTTAGCAGTTGCCCACACATATCTGGTATTTGTACGTGTCATTCCAGGAACCAACCACAACACAGCAATCTGCCCAGTGCACACAGTAAATGACTACAGAGACATAAGTGATATAGTGGATCACCCTCATATTCAAACATCTTCCACAGATACACAAGTTGTTCATAGGAACAGGGAATGCTATGGCAATAAAGACCTGCAAACAGTCTAATAGCAACAAATATTGTGCATCTGACAATTAAACATATGGGTGTAGAGGTCAATACTAAGCTGTTTGCCCTAGGGAATGACAGCTTAGCCAGAGTGTGCTTGGCATCTGCATCCCCAGTACAGTAGGCTACTGTGCCACTGTAAAGTAGGTCACATAAGGCAACGTGTGAGGCTAGTGAGCTGTGCCTCTGTCAAGCAGGGCACAGTGGAGATCCCAGGGTTTGAATGTGCTAAGCCACATCCATGTTGTTGGTGTGTGCTGGAAGAGGGTTGCTGAGGACCTCTAACAGTAAGTGGGCATCAATAACAGACTGAGGGGAGCCCTATCTGCATTGTCTGGACAATTCCACTGTCAACACTGTGTTGTGATGATTATGTGGGATTGAAGTGTCATGCCGGTACTGTTCACAGATGTCCTCCCTCTGTGGGCTACAGCTCTGCAATGTATTAGCTCACTCTGTCTGTTGGACGGCTCATATATGGCTGGTGTACACCTGACAGGTGTCTTGTTGTGGAGCAGTCATGGGTATATGTGGGATAGCACGATCAATGCAAACCTTACACATGCTCATAGAATGCAATTGTCAAGGATTATGCAGAGTGGCCAGTATAGTCCCCCAGCATGGGTCCTTTGAAGTCGCCCACCCCAGTCTTCACAAGTGTAGAGTCTGCTTGTGCTAAATACAGTTTGTTTGCAGTGACAACCTTGCCTGGGGGTGGGGATGGGATATGGATGTCCAGGGAAAGGTGGGTATGGTCAGATATCAACAATGGTGGTGTACCTCTGGTGTGGAACAGTGAGTACCCATGTTGCAGATGGACAGGTGCAATATGTATTCCCCCATGTGGTTGTGGTGAGTGGTTCTGCCATAGCACATGGACCCACAAATTGTAGTGGCTGTAGGGTAAAGTTGTAGAGGCCTGAGTAGTTCCCACACACAATATGCCTGTACCTGATGTTAACAACTGGAATGGTGTATGTGAACACCTGCATATCCCGGCACTGTTCCCAGGGAATCAAAGTGTGTGTCCTGGATGTGGGAGTGGTGTTCTGGACTGGTTGTGTTGTGTGTTACAGGTCCTGTGGTCACGAAGCATGGTATAGAACATAACCTGCCAGTGCGATGTGCATATCTGACCCTGAAGTAGGTGGCTGCAAATGCATATATATGCTACCCCCCCCACCTGACAGGTAGTATTTGATGTACATACCTCTGTAGAAATAAAGATGTCAGATCCCTATAAATACTGCAGGTGCAGAACAGATGCCCAGTAATTCGGATAGCGCGCTCTGCTAATGCGTCTCCCTCAAGTGCCATAATATAGTTAGGTAGGGGTTTGAACCATGCAAATGCTCAGTGTGTGTGTGTGTGTGTGTGGGGTTGATGTGTGTGCAAGTCTGTGTGAGGAAAGTGTCCCTTTTGGCAACTGGGAAAACACTCTACAGGATGCACATTCCCCTTTCTAAGCACTGATGATGTCAGCACCCTATAAGTACAGCAGGAGAAGGGAAACTGCCCAGTAATGCGAATAGCGCGCTCTGCTAATGCGTCTGTCGTGAGTGTCATAGCATAGTTAAGCAGGGGTTTTAATCCTGCAACCGCCCAGTGTGTGACGAGGGGGGTTAGTGTGTGTGCAAGTCTGTGTGAGGGAAGTATCCCTTTTGGCAACTGGGAAAACACGCTACAGGATGCACATTCCCCTTTCTAAGCACTGATGATGTCAGCACCCTATAAGTACAGCAGGAGAAGAGAAACCTCCCAGTAATGCAAATAGCGCACTCCGCTACTGCGTCTTTCTCAAATGTCATAACATAGTTAGGTAGGGGTTTGAAACCTGCAAATGGCAAGTTTGGATGAGGGGAGTTTGTGTGGGTGCAATTTTGTATGAAAAACATGTGCTTTTTGGCAATCAGGAGATCACACTACATGATGCACATTCCCCCTTCCAAACACTGATGATGTCAGCACCCTATAAGTACAGCTGGAGAAGGGACACCTCCCAGTAATCCAAACAAGCGCACTCTGCTAATGCATCTCTCTCAAGTGTCATAACATAGTTAGGTAGGAGTTTGAAACCTGCAAATGGCAAGTGTGGGTGTTTGGATGAGGGGAGTTTGTGTGTGTGCAATTCTGTATGAAAGACATGTGCTTTTTGGCAATCAGGAGATCACACTACATGATGCACATTCCCCTTTCCAAACACTGATGATGTCAGCACCCTATAAGTACAGCTGGAGCAGAAACACCTCCCAGTAATCCGAATAGCACACTCTGCTAATGTGTCTCTCTTAAGTGTCATAACATAGTTAGGTAGGAGTTTGAAACCTGCAAATGGCAAGTGTGTGTGTTTGGATGTGGGGAGTTTGTGTGTGTGCAATTCTGTATGAAAGACATGTGCTTTTTGGCAATCAGGAGATCACACTACATGATGCACATTACCCTTTCCAAACACTGATGATGTCAGCACCCTATAAGTACAGCCGGAGAAGAGGAACCTCCTAGTAATCCGAATAGTGTGCTTCGCTAATGCGTCTCTCTCACGTGTCGTGACATAGTTAGGTAGGGGTATGAATCCTGCAAGTGTGTGTGTGTGTGTGTTGGGGGGGTAGTAGGGTGTGTGTAATTGCAAGTGTGAGAGAACAGATCCTTTTGGCAACTACTACAATACACCAGATGCTGAATATTCCCCCCAGTAAAAACAGGGGATGTCACCACACTATCAGTACAGCCAAACAGGGCTACTTGGCCAGTAATGCCAATAGTGTGGTCCGCCATATAGTTTACATGTAGTCGATGAACAGGTGCTGCATGTTCCCACCTGTTGTGGGAGTGGTAACATGTTATTCCACTGCAATTCAGTGACCACATGCTGGGAACCTTTCAGCTAGTGTGTTGTAGCTACAGTAATGTTCATGCACAATGTTTGGCTGGACGCAGTCCAGCCATATAAAGACATTTTCTGAGACTGTCATATTGCCAGTGTGGTTAGGGAGGATAGGTGGGTTTCCTGTGTATGGGAGGGTTGTGTGTGCCAGGCTATGAACCAGAAGGCAGTCCAACACACTGTTAGCTGCTCATAGATAGGCCCTGATGCTTTGTGCTGTGCCAACAACCTGGAGGTGTGTGTATCTGTGGTGCCTTGGGATACCACCCCCCCTGTCCATGTGTGTTACATGTGTAGGGGACGGCAGGCATGGTATGAGGTATAACCTGGCAGTGATGGGTTGCACCTGTGAGCCGTGAATCAGGAATCTGGTACTGCACAGATATTGCAGTTCACCGTGCTGAGGACAGTGTCCGGTGCATGCATCTTGCGATGTACACTGCTGGTGTTGTGTAGCATCACTGTTAGTGTCCTATCCTGTGTGATACCCGCGGAGGTGGCTATGTAATCCATGTCCTGCAGCAAAAGGCACTATGTGTGTATCCTGTCAATCAGAGTGACTAAGGCACTTTTAAGCAGTTGTAACCGGGTTAGCGTTGGTTTGCGTGGAGCTCCCGCATGCGCACTGGCGTTCAGCTCCGCGCACACCCGCTTACAACCGCTTAACAGTGCTTACTCTTTGAAAGAAATGAAAATGGGGAGACAGGAAAGTGGTGAAAAAGGGGTCACAAAGAGGGTAAGACAGTAGGGAAACAAGCTTGGGTTTTGCAGGAGGGATGTAGGTAAGGCCCATAGCTGCCCATTTCTTCATCAGCAACGGCTATGCATATGTATGTAATTTGGTGTAACATTTGAAACCTTCCACCCCTGAGAGAGGTGTCAGGACAACAATAATACTTGTTGTACAGCCAATTGTAATTGATAGTTTCCATGTCCAGCAGACATGTGTGCGGAATGGGCAGCTATGTATGGGGCGTAATTTTTTTGTGGGTACAGAGTGCCCTTTTTTTTTTTTTTTTTTTTCAGGTGAGAGTGGTATGTCAGGTGAAGGAAGTCGGTATAGCTGGGGAGGTAGATTGGGTAGGTCAACAGACAAGACAAACAAGATGCATACAGGGCGGTGTATGACACGTGTGGGGGGTTACACAATTGATGGGGACGGATGTTTGGATATCCAGAGCCCATGAGCCCACAGATGGCAACAGTGGAACTGATATCCTCACCCATGGGCAGTTGCCACTGTTTCTTCACTTCCCAGGACGGGCTGTGCTGGGGCTGTGTAGGCCGGGCAACAGGCATGCCCGTGGTTGTGCCACCTGTGCCTCAAGCTGGCGTAGGGGCCCAAGAACAGAGTCCCAGATCTCCCTACGCACCACAGTCCGGACGCTATGGAGGGTGAGTGGTGGTTCTCCTCTGGCCACACTTGCAGAGGGGGACGGGCCCCATCCCCTGCAGCGCTTCCACCCGCAGGTGGCACAGGGCCACCGGAGGAGGGTCCAGACTGGGCACTAGTGCCAGGTGCACTCGCCAGCTGAGGTGGGAGAGGTGGGTCCGCTGGATCCCGCCTTCCCTGTCATCCTATGTTTTGCATTATGTCATGACAGTTTGGGTTAGTAACATACAATACCATTCGCAATTAGTTGTAACAGCATGCATTAGTATTCCCATTAACCAAACACCCAGATATTCACACCATTGAACAGCGAGCATAACACATGCATAATCTGAACAGCAATACACAGTCCAACAACATGCAGGGTTGATTGATGGCAACAGGCCATCAGGTTTGGATGTATGAACAGGGCAGATGCATCAACGCTCATGCAAATATTTATGACCCAACAGGACAAATGTCCAGGGGTGTTAATTGTGATTGCACATACCAATTTCACGTGGAATGGATTATATGTGGTTATAGGGTGGGGTGAAGAAAATATTATTAACACCTTTGAATACCAATACATATGCTGTACATTTCTAATAGCTGCAGATATATACACACTACTGTTCTAACTACAGTTTCCTATATGATAACTACTTCAATTTGGTGATAGGACTGTTACTGCTATATCAATATACATTTTATTGTTATTCATACATGTTCATATCTGGCTTTGTTCAGCTACATCATTCTGCTACATTTGCTTTATATAGCTATAGACAACTGTGGATGTTTGGTATTTCAGACAATCATACTATCTGCATATTGCAGACTGAGAGCAACATATCCAGATTTTGGGATACACATTCCAGCTGCAGCAACACTTTGAACACATTTCGCAGTTTGGTTCTACTTGTCACATTCATTTCATTCTGTACTGACTGCAGTATACTTTATTCAGGGTTATTACTACTTTATTGGTGGATTCATAACTCTTTCTCACACTCTCTCACTTGTTTTCATTTTACTATTCAGGATGGTACTTACTTCTAGGCTTTATTGACATGTTTTACCTGTAGTTATTACAATCCTTTCCAGCAGTCTCACTTCTGTCATGTTTCAGTATTTCAACAGGGATATATTTCACACATGTGATTTGCTCATCTTCTGCAGCTGTACTTTTCAGCCTGCTGCAGGTTGTGTACTATTATATTACAGGTGGGGCATCTTTATTTCAGACTTTATTTCAGACATTTTCATTTTTCTGTTTGGATTACAGACTGCAACACACTTTTGTAATCAAGCAATACTTGCAAACACTCTTACACTGTTACTTGCACATTTTATTACTTAGTGACTACACTGCACTCTTTTGCTAACTGTCATACTTTTATATTTCTTTACAGTTACTGGGAGTGGATTACTGACCTGCCTGGTGGTGCAACCGCACCAGCCTATTGCCATAGGCTCTGCGGTTCGCAGAACGGACACCTGCAGCTGTAATATAAATGAAGTAATACTGGAATACACATCTCCATAATATCAGCTAGTTTAATTTCTTACATACATAATTAAATGTAACTTACTCAGTAGTGGGGCATTGGGCATTTGCCGGGCCTCCTGGATCCAAAGGTTCAATTGGTCCTGCTTCCATCTTTTCAGGTCTGCATGGTGGTGACAGACCTGCTCACCAGTCCTTGGAATCCCTGTGGCACTGGTGAGATCATGAGCCAACCGGTCCCATGCCTCAGCCCTATATGCTCCCCACAGGACCTGGCCCTGCATGAGTTGGGCCTCATGATTGTGGACTAGGAGCCAGACCATGTATCTGGACTCCTCAATGCCCCACCTCTGTGCTTGAAAGCAACTACCCTCACCTACTCCTGACATTCTGGCTGCAAGTTAGTTCTACAATCATTTATGCTGTGTATTCCCGCCTATGGGGCTTATATATGCCGTTTTTTCCCGCACTTATCTGTGATTGGCCATTTTGGAATTGTATCAACTTCACAAAACCTGCTTTGTCATGCTCCACTATCTATTCATTCCTATATATTTGCTATTACTGCATTTCTAAGTACAGCTGTCATGGCTTAGTGGTGCAGTACCTTGACTATGGTGCATGGTATCCTGGGTTCGAACCTGGCCACTGCTTTTTATATTTTATGACTGTCTAGACAGGCTAGGGGGTGTGTCTGTATAAAGGCAGTTTTGTTACAGCTTGCTCAACGTTGCCAGTCGGTTAGCTTGTTGGCGCCGTGCGCAGCTCCACGCAAACGGGTTACACTAGTTTACGCTTCATTTGGCTGTCAGCATGCATATTATGCTCAGCTCAGCTAGGGGCACACAGTTTCAGCATGTTAAACCACTGCTCACCTACGGGCACTCATTTTACACCTGTTAAACCACTGCTCACCTACAGGCAGATGCACTCACCTTGTTAAACTGTAGCTCAGCTATAGGCACATCTGGCATTTTTTATTATTTTGTTATCTCACATTTCTTCAAAATAAATGGCCTATTTTATTACATTTTACATAAAATATAATTTTATATGTGTACATATTTGTCAGGGACTTGTTTCGTGCTTATTTTACTAAAAATAAAAGTTGAGGTTGTGGGGGCTCGAACCATGACTGCCTGCTCTTCAGCCAACATCTCTATCACTACACTATTGCTTCTTGGCTTACTTTGCATATTTAGTTCTTATATGCTTTTCCACTGACTGCTAACTGTGGCTAAGCTACGGGCACGCCCGCGCAAACGAGCGCACTCACGGGCAAACATCTTTATGATTTAAAAAAAAATATATAACACTTTCATTTATATATTTTATGTTCATAGTCTGTGGGGGCATGTATTGTGTTGTGTTTATTCACATTTCCATGGACTCTGTCGTGGGTGTTTACTTTGGGCACTTTTACTCTTCTGGGGGCATGTCCGCTTGCAGGGCTCGGCCTACGGACACGCCCCCTACTGTCTTTCACGGACCGTGTTAGCCTTAGGTGTGGTTCAGCATGCCCTCATGCATATGCATGACATGCTGACATCACACCGTTTAACTGCAGCCTCCGTGTAAGCCTTGTATCTCTTACACAGAGGCTTTGTGAATCCTGCCCCTTCTTTTTTCAAAAGTAAAAAATATCTATTATGTTTTTAATCGCCAATGTTAAATCACAAAATATCTCTTTCCCCAAATGAATCAAGGATTTAATGCCTTTTGCTTCAAAACCCAGTGGTAACATTAAATTGTCCCTCACAAAATATTTGCCTATTATTACCTCTTTCTTCTTTTTATCTGAACATTAACCCTTTTTATTTTTAATATTGTTTACTGTACCTTTTGTTCTTCCAGTTGCATAAGCATACGATTTTCTAAATTGCATCTCACCTGTAACTTTCTATTTAACTGACGATTCATTGTTTTACTGCCCAACTCACTGTCCTTTCCAAAAGCCTTTTCCATCATATCCCACCAAGAAATCTCAGACTCTTCTTCAGGATCAACAATATTTCATCAGGCAAACATCCAGAAGCAATTTCTGTTACAACAACTTCAAAATCATAAGGTTTAAACTCAGCTAAATGCTGACAATTTGTACTCTCCATCACTATTCGACAGTTTTCTGTCCAGCTGATAGAATCAAACTGCTGTTACCATTAAAACAACTTTCTTCTTACTCCATTACTGCACAGCTTTTCCTAATGAAAAGGAAAAGAAGCAGGAAGTGCAGTAGCAAAAATATTCCCCCTTACAACGTATTTAAGAGTAGGGGAATTTTCCCAATCTCCTGGACAAATTTCCCCTGGAAGTATAAATGCCACCTTGTGTCTCCTCTGAAAAACGGCTACTAGTTTAGTGGGACTAACCCAAACAGCCAAAGGGTAAATAAATAATACATTGCATTTCTCTTCTCATTTCCATCCTCAAAGGTATTTTAAGTGTTCTAGAAATTGTTACATTTCATTCAGCTTAGAATGTTTGCCGACAACCTTCTCAACAAAACACAGTGATGAATGTAATTCTTAATATTTCATCCAATCTGCATGATGTTCACATTTCAATGCACATTGTCCCAGTTCAGCCATGTAATACACCATAGTTTATGATTAAAGTGAATTTTTGCACTGTTATGAACTGTGTTCAATGTGACTGTTTAAGATTTCAATCATTTGTTTCTAGCTTTTATCTTTTGGCTTCACTGGTAAAGCAGCTTATAAGAGTGAGTAATGTCATCCAGTCCTTATCTGCAAAGATGTCATTAACTACAAAAAAAATGTTGAATGTTCTCTGTATGTACTGACCACACCTCCTTTTACAGGCCAGAAAATCATAACCAGTAGCTGCTGATCAGTTATTAGTTCAAACCTTCTTTCACTCAAGACTTTTCATACTTTGTCTGCCAAAATAAATTGTTATGGTCAATCCAGGCACAGTTTATTTAACTTTCATTAATGATATTGGTACTGCAGTGAAGTGATAGCTATTTTCTGTACAATCTATTAACTTGTACTTTTAATTAGTGTACATTCCATAAGGCGATACATTACATCCCAGCTGTACAGTTACAGCTAAGTCAGAAGTTATCAGCACTTCATCCAATATGATCATATCTCTTCTCACCCTGAAGACCCATGTTTAACTATCCATCCTGTCCAACACTGACCCATTCTGTAACAAAGCATTCATGGGTTTAACCGGGGCTTTATTTTGTGATGGAACATGCCAGTACAGTATACCGGTACCTCGGCCACAACAGCCGGTTGTGGGATCGACTACATATTCAAGGGAGATTAATTTTCTTTTAATTTAAAAAAAAATTATGTATTTTTTTTTTTTTTTTTTTAAAGGCATTCTTCTTTACGAATACCCTATGCAGCTGATCACATAGATGCAATAGGTGTTTATGATCTGTACTCATCTTCAGATGTGTACATGGAATTTGAATTCCAGAAGATGTTTAGACTGCGGACCATGACTGGACAAATGAGAGGTGTGTGTGTGTGTGTGTGTGTGTGTGTGTGTGTGTGTGTGTGTGTGTGTGTGTGTGTGTGTGTGTGTGTGTAAGAAGTAGGTAGGTGTGTGTGTGTGTGTGTGTGTGTGTGTGTGTGTGTGTGTGTGTGTGTGTGTGTGTGTGTGTGTGTGTGTGTGTGTGTGTGTGTGTGTGTGTGTGTGTGCAAGAGGGAGGTAGGGGTGTGTGTGCATTATAGGATCATAGGAGGTTACAAGGCTATCAACCTCGAGGTCATTTCAAGCCTAGCCATTTCATCCCAATATAACACCATAGATACTCTAGTCAATACCCAGGATTGTATTTATTAATGACTGCCCATGTCCACCAGGGTTGTGGGCACTATTCCCAGTAAGAATTTATGGTGACCCATCCACTCTTTTCGGTTACTTTTGAGCAGTATCATAGAGATGCTCTGCTTTACATGAATTGGCAGCCTATTCCAAAGATGCAGCAGTCACTGGAAGACAAATCTGTCCCTCCAGCACATCTTATTCAAGTTGCAGGCCATATTTAGGTCCCTGGAATGGGTAGCTCTAGTCCCATTTGATTTACGGATGTGCAGCAAATTCATTAGGTTTGGGTCAGAGATTGCTCTATAATCCAGGCATGAGTCTTCCCTAAGAAGTCTATATGATACTCAGTATAGTGACATGGACTTTAATCAGTCTCTGTAAGGAACATGCTGGAGTCCTCTGATCTTCTTAGTTAGAAATCTCTGAGGTCTCTCCAATTGCTGCAGGTGCTTTGTGTGGTACATGCTGAAAGAGGACTTATTCTCAATTATGGGCCAGATTAGTGATGAAGTATAGATGGGTTATAATCACCTTTGCTGTAGAGGTGATGCCTTTGCTAATCAAGTATGCTATGTAGAAAGCCTTCCTTACTACAGTAGACACATGGTGGTCAAAGTTAAGGCCAAAGTCTACTTGTGATTGCAGAGCTCTTACCACTTCATAGGTACATAGGGTATTGTTGTTAATTTGATAGTGTGAAGGAACATTGTTTTTACTGAAGGGAATGATGATGCATTTCTTTGCATTCAGTTTGAGACTGTGACTAAGACACCAGTCATTGGACTGCAAAAGACCCTCCTGAAGTATACTGACATAATTTGGGGATTTAATAATTGCACCCAGGTTGCAGTCATATGCAAACTTGGTCAGCCACAGCCTCTAAGTTTTAGCCTGAAGTTCTGAAAAGTGTATAACAAACAGTAGGGGGCCGAGCACTGCCCTTGTGGCACCCTGCTGATGACAGGTCTGCCGATAGTGTGTGACTGGTTTGTGAGCCATTTGGCAACCCATCTTAAAACAAAAGGGTTTACATTCAGTTTGCTAAATTTATTGGTAATGCCTGAGTGTGGGATCGTGTCAAAAGCCTCTGCCAAGTCAAGGTATGCTGTGTTCACAGATTTATCCTCATCGATGGCCCTGGTCACATGTTTGAAGAAATCCACCAGGTATAAAAGGCAGGATCTGGCCTTGACAAAACCAAATTGGGTTGGATTCAGGGTTTGGAGGTCACCTATGTCTTTATTTATGAGGTCCATGATGATATGTTCTATGGCTTTACAAATAAGGCTGGTCAGACTTATGGGTCTATAATTCCCTGGGTCTGTTACTATGTCACCTTTGTGCAGGGGAAATAACTGTTGCTGTTCTCCATTCTGAAAAGCAAAGCTAGTGGTTAGGCTGTGATTGAATAGGGTACTTAATTGTCATGTTAATTCATGTTTTAGTTTGTTTAGAAGACAGCCTGGGCTGCCATCTGGTTCCATAGAGGCTGTGTTTTTTGCCTTAGACAAGGCTTTAGTGACCTGCTCTTTGGATATGTAGGGTAGGGAGTAGTTGGGGACAAGGTTTGTGATAAGCTTGGATGGGATAGGGAATTAAATTGTCCCCAAATCTGTCTGCTAGTAGGTTTGATACCTCTGCAGGATCAGTGTGTGTGATGCCGTTAGTCACTACTTCAGCACTTGCTTGGGTCCTACCTTTTAAGCTATGTACGTAGCTGTAAAAGGCCTTACGATTATTCTTGGCTGTGATTGCTAAGTTTTTCTCAAAGTTACCCCACAGAGGATTTGGCATGTTGTCTTATTTATCTGTTGAGACTGAGAAGGGTGCATTTTCATTGTTAGGGCATCACCTTAGTTTTCTTAGTCAGCAACGTTTTGCATTTGTTGTAAAGTTTGTTGATGCTGGATGTCCACCAGCATGGAAGTTTTTTTACTTGGAGCTCTGACTTTGATTCTCTCTGGAACAGCTGAGTCTATACACTTATACAAGTGATTGTACAGGGCTTTAGTGCAAGCTTTGGTGCAGTTACCACTTCCAGTTGTGGGTAGGGCTTAGAATCCATTTATACACTCCCCTAGGAAGGTGTAGATTTCTTTGGTGAAGTTTTTTTAGTCTGACTTCATCCTTTGTGAGTTCTGGTGTTAGTGTCAGTTTGAAGATGCTGATTTGTGGTCAGATGTAACTAATGAGGGTCCAACTGTTGTGGTGGCACATCTGTTTGTCATGTTAGTGAAGATCAGTTAGTATGTTAGTATGTTTGTTCCTCTTATTGGGGTTTGAAAAATTTGTTCCAGGGCATTTGAGTTAACAAAGTCAAGGAGCTTTTGCGTTAGTGCATTAGGGCTAGAGTAGGTTTCCCAGTTGATTGTGGGATAATTGAAATCCCCCATAACCAGAGTGTTTGGCAATATTAGGATTGACTTAAGTTTAGTCAAATAGGCCTCGTGCACATCATGATCTATGGAGGGAGATCTATAACTAGCTATAACTTGAATGGGGGTCCTATCCACAGTAATCTGAGCATGGAGTAACTCCATGGAGTAACTCCATGGAGTTGTCTAGTCTAACTAGCTGGGAGGTGAATTTCTCTCTAATATAGATAGAAACACTGCTTCCTTTGGTTCTCACACGTTCATTTTGCAGTCTGAATGCATTGTAGCCTTAGAAGGCTGGGGGTTCTCTCTGAGGCCTTGAACTAGCTTTCTAGGACTGCACTGATATCTACATCCACCAGTGATAGAAGTGCTTTCAGGGTGAGCAGTTTTTGGTTTAAGTGCATAGCGTTTGGCAGCATAACCTTTATTTTGTTATGGTTGGCAAGTTTCATGTCAGCAATTTTGTTTTTGAGACCTTGCCTAAAAAAGGCACTATGGGGGAGGCAAGAGCCTTTGCCAGCAGCCAAAAGCCTAGTGGTGCCAGGTGCATACCATCTCTTGCAGAGCAGTGAGGTTTGTCGACCATGTCATCCCAGGCTGACAGAAACTGGATCCTCTTTGAATGACACCAAAAACTAAGCCAATTATTGAAATCAATATTTTTTTGTTTATATTGTGGCATCATTCTAGGTGAGGGTAATATGCTGCTCAAGGATAAGGACATACCTGCCTGGGACATATACTCGGAGAGCTCAATCATGTCTCTCTTCATATGGTCCAGTGAGGTACATCTCAGGTCATTCACTCCAACATGAGCTATGACAATGTCATAATAGTACTTGTTGCCAAGACACCTGACTGCATGCATGATCTGATGAATCCTGGCACTGGACAGGCAGCTGACTGTGACTTTCTCCTTATCTAACCTGGTGAGTGGGACATCTATGTATTTCACTATGCACTCACCAATGACATGAACATTTGTTTTTTGAGTGTCACACCTTAGCGGCTTGATACGTGAGACATTGGTGCTATTATGTGTTATGGGTGCTGTAGGAACTGTGTTAGTTGCAGCAGTCTATGATTTTCGAGGTCTCTGGTGTTTCAGTAAGTTTTTTGAGAGAACCTCCATGTATGTTGATTTATGTGTTGGATGCGTACTATGTCTATGAGTAGTGGTACTATTGTGTATGAATAGCTGTGGGTGAGTTGACAACCCCTTCAAGTATTACTGTTTTGAGTGCGAGAGAGCAGGGATTCAAAATTCTTGGTGTAGATACATTTCTTGCACTCTGTACTAGATTGAGTTATTAGTAGAGTGTTGTCAGTGTACAGGAGGCAGTTGTTCCACTGCCTTAGGAGACCCAAGTCAACAAGGCTGGCAGGAGAAAAAAGGGTAGTTCAGCTGTTCATAATGCTTTGTTTTAATAACTCTTATCACAAAGGGGGTGCTTTCAGGACTGCTCTAGAAAGTGCTCTGTAGATGGGTATTTCTGACAGAGTTTATGGCTGGTGATTTAATAGGTTACAGCTCACTAGCAATATTTCCTAGACCACAGATGTGCTAATGATATGTGTAAGAGCGAGGTAGGTGTGTGTGTGTGTGTGTGTGTGTGTGTGTGTGTGTAAGAGGGACTTGTGCATGTGAAGAGGGGAAGGTACGTGTGTGTGTGTGTGTGTGTGTGTGTGTGTGTGTGTGTGTGTGTGTGTGTGTGTGTGTGTGTGTGTGTGTGTCTGTGTGTGTGTGTGTGTGTGTGTGTGTGTGTGTGTGTGTGTGTGTGTGTGTGTGTGTGTGTGTGTGTGTATGTGTGTGTGTGTGTGTGTGTAAAAGGGACTTGTGCATGTGAAGAAGGGAAGGTACATGTCTGTGTGTGTGTGTGTGTGTGTGTGTGTGTGTGTGTGTGTGTGTGTGTGTGTGTGTGTGTGTGTGTGTCTAAGAGGGACGTGTGCGTGTGAAGAGGGGAAGGTACATGTGTGTGTGTGTGTGTGTGTGTGTGTGTGTGTGTGTGTAAGAGGGAGGTAAGAGTGTGTGTATATCTGTGTGTAAAAGGGAGGTTGGGAGTCATATCTTTCAATTGTCCAGATTTTCACAGAATGCCCAGGTTTTTGCCTCATATTTTTCATCTGTTTCTTATAAAATTGTGTTTTTCTGACAAATCCCTGGCAAATCATTGAGGACTGAATTCAGAAAATAATGACAGACATTTGAGCTTTAAACTTCATATCCTTCAGAAAATTCATACTAATGCAAAACTTGCCATTCTATCAACTTTCTAAGTGTGTAAGAGCAATATTTAAAAGGCACCCCTACTTTTAGGCCTTTTTCCCCCCACCTTATTTGTGGCTTTGTCCAGATTTCTTGTTCTAAGAGATTGAGAGGTATGGGGGGTGTAAAAGGGAGGTAGGGGGTGTGTGTGTGTCAAACCTGTCGTCTGTACAGATTTTCACAGAATCTCCAGATTTTTGCTTTATATTTTTGGTCTGTTTTTCATAACATTGTCTTTTTTGACAAATCACTGGGATGACCTAAGGATTAAAGTTAAAAAATAATAACATGCACTTGAGTTTCAGACTTCATATCCTTCAGAAAAATGCATTCCAACACAAATCCTGTTATTCTTGCAACTTTTTAAATTTGTAAGAGCAATAATTAAAATGTGTCCCTAGTTTTGGACCTTTGTCCCCCCATTATGACAGGCTTTGTCCAGGATTCTTGCCCTAAAAGGTTAAGAGGTATGACACGTGTGTGCGTGTGTGTGTGTGTGTGTGTGTGTGTGTGTGTGTGTGTGTGTGTGTGTGTGTGTGTGTGTGTGTGTAGGTAGCATACCCCACAACTGCCAGGTTTTTGCAGACTGTCCCAATTTTTGCCCTATAGTTTTGTCTTTTCCTCATAAAAAGGATTGAAGTTGCTAACTAGAGACAGCCACTTGAGTTTTAGACTTCCTATCCTTTAGAAAAATACATACTAATACAAATCCTGTTATTCTAGCAATTTTCCAAGTTTGTGACAGTGAGAATTTTTATTTTATGATTTGTCCATATTTCTTGCACTAAGAGGTTGATGTGTGTCTGTGAGAGAGTGAAAAGCTCTAGTTAAGATTAGCAGGTGGTTAGTAATTTGCTTAGGCTCAAACTCTGTACCTTAGCTACAGGAAACAAGAGCATAAATCCTGCCCCATGTATCAAGCTGCATTTTTCAAGGAACTGAGTTTCAGGTGCATTTTTCAAGGAATTCAGTTTTAAGTGCATTTTCAAGGAATTGTGAGCTTCAAGGGAAGAGAAGTTAACTGCTGCTCATGCTAAGTCTGTTTACAATGTGCAACTATTTTGTTTAGCAAATGGTATCACTACTGTGGTATGGTATAGAGTTTTAAAGCAATATTAGTAGCACGACAAGGAGCAGACTTGTGTCTTGATGCAGAAGGCTGTGAGTTCTGTTGTCACAGCATGTAGATGGATTGCTTATACTGCATTGTACTTTAAGGGAGTGGGATGCTGCAGTCCTGAGTATGTCCTCCTTTGGATGAGATGCCTGTTTTAGTTTGCCATCCATTCCCTATTGCAATATTACCAACTTACCAATTTCAATGTAACATAGGCAGTTTATTCTTCAAGGGCAGCAGGCAGTGAATTTGTAGATGAAACAATGAAATATAAAGCTGTTTGCTAGCAGGAACCCTTTTTAGTAGTTACAGATCTCCTTAATATGGAATTATTTAGATGACTTTTACTTCTGCAGAGCTTGTGCATATTAACTTATATTGGTGGATTGTAATGACAGAAGTTTGAGTGCCCTTTTATGGTTGAAATGTTCTGAATTGTGCAGTTTTCTCATTACTGGTTCATATGTTTTGTTTCATTGCTTTCTGGAAAAATGTTCAAAACTATCAATTTAAAATATGCTCTTAACAAGTGGCACTGTATTATACAAGGGCTGTAATTTAATCATTATAAATACAATCAAGAAGGTGAATTAAAGAACTGTTGCATGGTCCTAAAAATGTGTGCAAGGTGTCTGTGATTTGAAAACAAACCAAAGTTAAACTTAATCCACCACTGGCCTAATGCCTTTTCTTTGAATGTGGGTTTTATTGCTGTTTTAGTAAATGTGAGTTTCAAAGGCAGAGGTCTTTTAATGCTAAGTCTGCTTTCATTGTGAGAATGTACTGCTTTGTTTAGCAAATGTCTATCAGTGTTTGTACTATAAAATTTGAAATAAAAGTTTTAAATTAAATCCAAATAACTGTAATTATATAAGTAAAGCAGAAAACATATGCACACTGAGAGTTTGAACAGTGTTTATAGCAAATGGGGAGAAATAGCCAAGTAATGGGACACTGGAATGGTTGCCTGGAGAGACCCGAGTGTGGGGGCCTCTGGATTTGCACCCCCCTGCAAAAAATCCTGCTGGTGCCCATGTACATATTATATACTGTATTATTGTAAAGTCCTGTTAAACATACTGGTTTACATATAGTCCTATCTAAGCTGTAATTCAATGTTATATTGTACTGTCTTGTCGAACATTTTTGCTTATAAGTTTTTTTCATATTTTACCGTATATGTAAACTATGGAGCTTTTCTTCCCATGCCTCCACTGAAAATGTGTCATATGATCCAGAAAGTCTATCCCAGTTAACAAATGTCAAATGAATAATATATATATATATATATATATATATATATATATATATATATATATATATATATATATATATATATATATATATATATATATATATATATATATCTACTTCGAAATGCCAGAATGCCGACAGCCATATGACCGACATTCAGAATCTTGACATTTCGAGTACATCCATAGAAAGGAAAATAAAATTTCCTTTAAACTGTAGCAGGGGGGCTATGCCCCCCTGCATGAGCCCCTCACACCCCCTGTAACTTTAATAAACCAACTACGAGATCGCAGTACAGTGCAGGAATGGAAATCTTTCCATTCCGCACTATAGTGAGATGCCGGTTTCACATTATCAGTATTCCGAATGTCGGCCATATGGGTATCGGACATATGGCTGTCAGCATTTTGGAATTTCTGCATTGTGAATGGGACCTATATATATATGTGTGTATATATATATATATATATATATATATATATATATATATATATATATATATATATATATAAATATATATATATATATATATATATATATATATATATATATATATATATATATATATATATATATATATATATATATATATATATATATATATATATATATATATATATATATATATATATATATATATATATATATATATATATATATATATATATATATATATATATATATATATATATATATATATATATATATAAAACCCATTGACTACTTAACATGTTTTCCTGGTTCCTGATTTTTTGAAACTACAATTTAACGAGTGTAAATGAATATTGTTACAATGATTTGTCATTTCCTAGTAATAATCCACATCGGAAGTAGCCTTTTTAAAAGTAATGGGAGATTATTATCTACCATCATCCTTAATAATTTGTTGTGAGAAGTGTCTTTAATTTTTGGATTATTAAGAGAGATTTTATTTATTTATTTTTTCATAAAAGAGTATTTGGAGAAAAAATATATATTTTTTTTGGGGGGAGGTTGACCCAAACACAATGTATGCATACCACCACATTTTTGCTTACAAAAAAGCATTGGGTTTAACACTGTTGAAAGAACAGACAAAACTCTATGATAATAATTTAAATATCTGACCTAGTATTTTGGTAACTGGGTATCTTTAGCATAGCCTCCATTAAACTGATGATTTCCTTTTGGTCCAGAATATGGTCACAATATAATACTTCCTGTTTGGAAATATCTACTATATGTGTTGACTTTAAGCCCATACTCTCTTATCTTATCTAGAACTCATTTTAATTTGCTCAGATGCTCTTTGACATTCTGACTAATCATCAGCATGTCTTCCAAGCAGAGTTTTAGATTTTCACTAACATTTGTTCCATCATCTCCTGCTGTGAAGTTGGTTTAGATAGCACTCTGAAAACCATCCACTTAAACACCTAAACTTAAAGTGAATTAATGGCAAGATACTATCTTGAAACTTCATCATATTTCATTTGATGATGTGCATGTGCCAAGTCAGTCTTAATAAAATGAGCTCCCAGTTAGGCAGTTAAAAATATCATCTGCTCTGGGCAATGTATACAACATAGTACATAAAAATGGCATCATAGTGTCCTTAAGCTCCCCATAGATTTGAACATCTCCTGCTTTGACAATGAATGTTGTCCATTTACCCAATTCATCTTCAGACAAGACATCTGCATGTTACAGTGTTTGCAGCTCTGCTTATTCCTTAGGTCATAACATATTTACTTTTTATACAATGACTGGCCATTAATATTCGAAAATGAGCACGCTGATTGAGCAGCCCAACCACTGTGCCCATTGTGAATCCCAGAATATGCCAATGGAAAAATGTCCGGTCACCCGGACTTCTTTCAGTTCATATATTCCATAACTTTTATTTATTTATTTTTTTAACAAAAAATAAAAAAAAAATCAATAGTCTGGACTCTGGACATACCAGAGAGGCAGCATGGAGGAAATACAAAAAAAATCAGGTACGTTATTTAAAACTAAAGATTTGTACTTGAATTAATATAATTGATAAAACTGTGTATATCATCTTCTATAAAATAAATATGTCATACAATTTAATGTTGGACCAAAAAAGACCCCCAAATACATACTTAATCTCCCAACCAAGTAAAACCAAATTTGAATAAACAGGTGAACAAGTGGCCCCCATGGGGACTCCAGTAACTTGCTGGTAAAATTCCCCTTCAAACCATAAAAAATTGTTGTCTAAAACAATATTCATAAGTTCACAGATAAGCTTCACTCTATCATTTTCAAGGTCAGAAAATTCAAACAATACTTCTTCAAACAAAGACAAACTCTGATCCTTAGGAATACATGTAAATAAGTCTTTAACATCTACAGTTAAAAATATTAAATTTTCATCAAATAACTCTTGTTTCACATTTTTTAAGAATTCCCAGGAGTCTTTCAAAATGAGGTAACATGGGAATCAATGAACATGGTAATAGGGTGAATCTTTGACCCATGGGGGCCACTTGTTCACCTGTTTATTCAAATTTGGTTTTACAGATGATATACACAGATTTAAAACTAAAGACACATACCTGATTTTCTTTGCATTTCCTCCATTCTGTCTCTCTCTCCTACTACTAATGTAGCCAAAACTTTTATTTTTATAAATTAACAAAAAAAAAAAAAGAGAGAGAGAAAACAAAAATGGAGCAACAGAGACTTTTTTCTCCATTGCTTCCTTTTCAAAGCATTGATGTACTGGGTATGCGTGGGAATGCCATGTCCCATACACTTGCGCAGTACATCAAAACAAGCTAACAGGATACCACCAGCCGCAGAAGAACAGTACGGCACCGTTTTTCAAAGACATCATTTAAGAAAAGTAAGTATTATTTTTCTTAAATAATGCCATTGTATAATAGCAATAACTGACTCCGTGGTTGTGGTATATTGAAATTTACCCATGGTTGGCTTTATTTAATCACTTGGGCTTTGACCTCGTGATTAAACCACACCAACCATGGGTAAATCTTCAATATACCACACCACATCATCGGTTATTGCTTAAAAATCTGTTTCATTTGTAAACACTCTCTGTTTCATTCACAAACAGGACAAAGCCTCAAATGCATGTGGTGAAGCATTATACTCATGCTATTTGGGAAACTTTTGAACTAGTTGCCATCTGCCTTCAAAAAACCTCAAACTCAAAACAGTTCCAAGAAATGCCTCCACAATCATTTCCTTAACTCTAAAGTCTGCTCCTGATCTTTCTGTCTTGGATAATCAGTTGTCCCCCTACTACTTCCATCTCTCAAACCACAGAGTTTCTCCTCTTATCAGTAAATCTAGAATTTTGCTCTTTTCATAACTGTTAATGTGAACCCTTAATAGTTTCTTTGATGTAATCTTGATTATGCAGATTAATAATGCAATTCTCCTTCACCCACTTTTACACTCAGTCCTCTAGATTTTTACATATTTTTGTACAGAACTCTGTCAGCATTTAGATCTTGAGCTCTTTCTCTTCTTGTACGCATCTTCCCACTCTTCTTCATAAGGCATACCCTATTTCCTCCACTGCAATATTCCTTTTTATTACTTTTCCTTATTTGACAATTGCTGCTTTTCGTATTCACCTAGACATCTAGTCTATGTTGAATCTATAATCACAATATCTCAAATATTCTGCTATAGTTTCTTTGTATGTTTTTCTTTCACTAAGTATGTTTTAGGAGCTTTTCTACTTGGGCCTCCACTGAAAAGTGTTCTTGTATGGCCCAGTCAAAAATGTTGTAGTAACTAAATGCAACTAAATAAATAGTAAGTAAATAAATAGTCACTGACTGGAATCTGTTACATGCTCAGCCAATTTGTCAACAATGGCAGCATTCTTTAATTTCCACCCCTGCAGCTTCTTAAAAGATCACCAGTCAAACTCAACATTTATGATCCCCTTTCACCTGAATACAACTGTTCCTCTATTATCATAGGCATTCAAGTTTAGTATATGTTTTTTGATCTCCTACTTCTGGATACTCCAATTTTATTTTCAAGCTTCACATTTTTTTTTTCTGTTTGCTGCAATACTTCATTTTTAAATACAAATGTTCTTGTGCTCCTTCACAGAAGTCATTTATATGCAACCACAATGACTAAATCCATTTATAACTTTACCGCAGCCACCTGGTGTAACCCAAATAATATTTTCTTCATTACTAGTCAAATAATATTTTGATCACTGTTAGTCACAATGTGTAATTCTAAACAAATCAAATCATAGTGTAATTTGTCATTCTTATGAGAATCAGACTTACTTTCAGCACCCACCATTTTGTGTACACTTCCCCTTACAGCTACAATTTTGCACCTTGGTTTTATATAGTGATTTGGTTTTACAGCTTCTCCAACTATGCATTCTTTCAGGGTGACCTTTTTAGGTATCCATTGCAAACCATGTTATTAAATGAACTACTTTCTGATCTAAGGAACATTCTTCTGTATCTGTAATGAGATGTTTTCTTTAGAGCCTCAGATTGCAATTTATTCAGTAAGTATTCAACCACATTTACTTGCAACTCATAAGCATAACTGCCAACTGTTCCCATTTTCACTGCCATAGTCACAACTTATACTAATGTTAACTCTATTTTAAGTGTGTGTGTGTGTGTGTGTGTGTGTGTGTGTGTGTGTGTGTGTGTGTGTGTGTGTGTGTGTGTGTGTGTATCTTCTCAGTATATTCCATATCAGTCCATCTCTCAAAGCATCCATTAGTTCCCCAAACAAACTTGCAGTATTTAGGTACACTACATAGTTCAGCTATGTAGTTCAACTAACTTACTTTTAATTTCTCTATAAACTGGCTAGAATTTCGCTAAATATTAAATCATTATCAAATATGTTGTATCTATTATTTACCAAAGTGTTCATATTATCTCTTTTTCAGTATAATTATTTACACTGTAGTTGTTTTTGTATTATTTTTGAAGTTTGTAAAATTATTGTTCTTTAAAAGTTTTTTAACACTTTTGAATCTTTTCTGCCTGGGTTTCCACTGAAAATGGGCTACTGCCCAGTTGGACTCCCCCATGATACAAATGTTCATACATAAATAAATGTATAGTGAAATGCTTTCATTTGTTCCATATTTTTTTTACAAGAATCTTGAAGCTTTCACTAGTTACAAGACACCTTACTGTAATCCCTGCAATCAAATGCCCATGCACATCAAAAACACATCAAAACCCTAGTGATTTAATCACCAGGATGACACTCTACACATTGAAAACACCATTTATCAAGAGAATACACACATCTTTTATGGTTAATTAAAGTCAGAAAGCACATGAATTTGCATTTTTTGCAGTTGAATAAGCATTACTGCATCCCCTCCACAACAGGGTGTTGCACCACTTACACCCTTTCACAAACACAAAGAAAAGAAAACAGCTGGCACTGGTTAAGGAAACAGCTGCTACTAGTTAGTGCAAACTGTTGAGCTTCTTCTGTATTTTCATAATCTCTCATTCAGTGAATAAGCCATGGCACAGGACTCCTTGGTAGTCAGGGTTTGTGATCATTGGCAGTGCATGACAAATGGGGCATTCATTGTATGAGACTCATCCAGTAGGTTTTTATTCATTAGATCTACTTTGAGCTGCCTAAATCCAATTTCATCAATTACTAGAGCCATTTGGATTCATATGTCCTTTTTTTTCCAACTGGCCAGCATTTCTCTCAAAGATTTATTTGGTTTAAATAGTACTACTAGTTAAATAGCAGACCTTAATTTCTTATACCCATTAAATTAATCAAAATTAATACTTTATTGCGAGCTGTAATGTCAGTGCACAAAGCCCATACAGTTTAGATCTACCCTTTTAGTATAGGTTGTCCACTCCTCTTCAGTGGGTCTGGCACACCTTAATGCTCCATAACAAGCCATTACTGAAATGTATATACCTATCTTCTGCTTCCAGTTAGATCACAGTGTATGACAGACCTCTCATCTGTCCCTAATTTGGATGAACTTGTTTACAGGTCTGATTTACCTCTGCACAGGATGTCCCTTTTTTGAAGGTATGTCTATATTTTCAAGTTTGATTTACCCCTTTGGACAATTTTATGAATATCTTTCATCTCATGTAATTTATGAAGTTGTCTAATATATAGAACAGCACACTATATGGCGAAAATATAAGTGGCAAAAACACTTTAAAGAAAAAGGGCATATATCTGACTTACTCTTAAGCAAAAATGAATGACCTTACATAGTAGAATTTCTGCAATGCAGTTCATTAAAGTCTAGAGATTTTACACTCTCTATTTGATAATGTGCTTATATTGTTTTCATTACTGTTGTCACACACTGTATTTAAACATGTTTCGAGCAGTTTCCCACAATCCAACCAGAATTGGGAAGAGTTATATATTTATTTGGCATTCAAATCTTATGTTAATTAAATGTCCAGGTTTTTAGCTGAATGCTCCTACTTTTTCAGTGTCTGCAGGTTGAGCGGTAAGATGTATGCACATTTACACACTTACACACAATTGAAAGCTCTTATAGTCTGACACCAAAGAAGACTTTCTCTTTTAGAAACACTCCTAATTTTTTATTGTGTTACCTACAACAGCTTATGAAATATACTGTCTTTAAACACTCCTTTTAAAATGTAATATGTAATCTGTCTTCTAGTTCTTTTATAAACTTCATCTTTTTTAATAAACATATTATTTGCATTTGCAAAGTCTAACTTGAGTAACGTCCTTTTCAATGACTAAGTAGGTACATTTGTTTATGTTTACCTTAGTAGAAGAATAGACAAAGTCCATCTTACCCATCTATGTTTGTTCTAAACTACCTGTCCTGTTGAAGTTTGTGGTGGTATCATGCTGAGCAGGGTAGACCAGACTTCTTTATTTCGAGAAATGGTCTTCAGCTCACTCTGTGGTGATCCCCTGTTGATGCTAGGTGAGCTGTGAGACAAAATCACCCTAATACATCCTAGGTATGCTCAGGGCTTCCTCCTGGTAGATTATTCCTGGCACACCTCCCATGGGAGGTAGCCAGATTGTATCTTCAGAAAGTGCTTCAACCACATCATTTGACTCCTGTCAACACCAAAGAGCAGTGTCTATCATCTGATATTCACCCAGACTGCTCAACTCCTCACTTTTTCACAGAACATTAACCCAGATACACTGCAAAGAAACCTCATTTCTGCTATTTGTGTCCATGATCTCAACTATTCAGTCACTACCCAAAGTTCATGACCACTGCTGAATAAGGGGACATACACTTAAGATACAAGCAATAACAGGTATATCTTGTCTCTCTCTTCCTCTTTGTGATTTTTTTTATGGACAATATATCAAGGTAGAGACAAAGACTACAGTGTAACTATTTTGGGATGTGAGAATTACATGTTTGTTGTTTGCAGATTATGTTTTTCTAGTATCGCCACATTTCTATGATCTACAGCATGCACTGGCATAATTTGTTGCTTAATGTGAAATAGCTGAAAAAGAAATCAGCACTTCCTATCAGAAGTCAGGGTTCAATCCCAGAAAAGGGGTAGATTACTCACTGCAGCACCCTCACAGAGAACAATTGAAGTGCCTAGGGATCTTTCTTATGTGTGAAGGCATCGAGGATTTGGAGACTGACCAGCATGTGAGTGCTGCTGAGGTCTAAGAGGTTAATTTCATGAATATTCAAAGTCATGATGGTTAATTTGATCAAACTTATATTTTAAAATTACCATTATGCAAAAATTATTGCTATGCAGCCACTGATTTGATTCCTTTCAGTATGAGCAAGCACAGTGTCTTTTTGTTTTCCCACTGAAACAGTAATTGTGAAAGCCCCAGTGCCATTTTGCACACCATAAGGATTCTTTTTTCTGATTCAACCTTACAAGAATTTACAGATATGCTTTCATAGGTGGCACTTTCACAGATGGGCCATCCTTTTTGTCAGTTTGGCATGTGTCTGTCCCTTTTAACACATTTTACATTTAGATAAAACAAAAAGGAACTTGATTGAGCATGACCATGCCTTGCCTTACAAGGTGCTCGGTTGTAAAGGCACTGTCACAAAAAAGTTCATTCACATTACTTATTGTACTTAAAGTGCATCCATATTACCAAGGAAAATCCAGAGGCAACACCATCCAAAGCGAAGGAGACCTTTATTGAAAATTCATAAAAATATATGGTAGTAAGCACTTTTGGGTTACTGTGAACGCTTCTTCAGACTTTATAATTATTATAAAAAATAGTCTGTTTGAATACATCCTGATAGCTATAATTAAGGGCTCTTCAGAATATCAAATATTTAACTCAATAAATCAGAGTAAATACCTAATTAATAAAACACTATGGTGCTTTTAACTAAACATATTACCACCACCAGCCACACCTTTGCATCCATGCTTAAGCTTCATAAACTATCTTGTTTCTGTACTAGACCACATAACTGCCCTAGTTACAATGTATTCATTATTAATAAAGTTTTAGCACGTGAGTAATTCCACAGAAAGAATTCACATAAACAAATGAATAACTATAACAAATATTAAAACTGCATCCATAACTATAGCTAACCACTTTAATGTAGAATCTAAAGTAGAAAAGGCAGAAAAAAAATGTGAGGCAGTGGTCAGAGAGCGTCTTTCCAATATGATTGCCATTTGAGATACTGGAGTTTGTCAGTGTTCTGCTGCTGCTGACAGACAATGAGACAATGTTGTATTTTCCAGTCTAGCAATAATTGGAAATTCTTTTCAGCTTTAATCTTAAATGTGCATCTCTATTCAACAAGGCAACTAGGAACAACATGTCTTTCCCAGAGATTTACATCAGTGTAAAATCTGTTTATGTTAAATGAATGGTATTAAAACAGTAGTGCGTTAAACTAACAAAACAAATGGCACTATAAGTGCCATTTTCAGCTTTTAGTACATTTGTCTAGAACTTTTTTCACTGTCAGAAGTGAGGCCAGGGTCACATGTAAAAAAAAAACATAATTTTTTTGGTGAATCAGAAATTACACTTGGTTAATCTGCAGTTAGATACCCAAAATACATAATAAAGGTCAGTCTGAAGAAAGTAAAAAGGAGTAAAAATATTGGTTTTTGATTTCATATTTAAGTAATAACCAATGCCTGGGTGTGGGTAATGCTGGATTTACCCACGGTTGGTGTGGTTTGATCACGAGGTCGAAGCCCAAGTGGCCAAACAAAGACAACCGTGGATAAATCCAGCATTACTCACACCCAGAAGTTGGTTATTGCTATTATACAATGACATTATTTAAAAAAATAATACTTACTTTTCTTAAATAATGGCATTGTATAATGCCTCTGCGCTGCCCTTCCGCAGCTGTCTGGTATCCTGGAGCAATTCTGATGTACTGCGCATGCGTATGCTTACGCAGTACATCAGAGCAGTGTGTAGAGGAAGCAATGGAGAAAGAAAGATCTCCATTGCTATTTTAAAGTTGTCTCTCTATGTTAAACAAGTTTAACATAGTGAGATATCTTTAAAAAAAGCAACAGAGAAAGGAAGATCTCAGTTCCCTTTTTTAAAGCTGTCTCACTATGTTAAATGAGTTTAACATAGTGAGACAGCTTTAAAAAAAAGCAACAGAGAAAGGAAGAACTCCATTGCTTTTTTTTAAGATATCTTGCTATGTTAAACTCATTTAACATAGCGAGATTACAGCAACGGAGCTCTTCCATTCTCCGTTGCTGCTGCCTAACACACAAAAAAGTAAAGACATACTAATGGAAAAAGTCCGGGCGACCGAACCTTTTTCCATTAGTATAAGTCTGATTTACAATGAGCATGCTGACCAATCAGCATGCACATTTTGGAATATTAATGGGGGGGGTCATTGTAAATTAACCTTACTCTTCCAGATGTACATATGTGGTGAGTAAATTAAATATATAAGCAATCCTTCAAAATAAACAACACTAGCTATAGTTATTTATTGACCTGTTACTCTATAAAACAAAAGTCCTATAATTCCTAAAAGACAGTGCTATGATTTTAATATTTACAAGCTGAGAGATAAAACAGTTTGAATAACAGAATATGCTGTTTATGACTGAAAATATGACTGAAAACATGCTAAAACTGGGCATACAACAGCATGGGTTCTATCTTTAATGCAAGAGGTATTTATTTTATTCAGTACAATTTTAAAATTTTGAAGCTTTTTTCACAGGTTGCATATCTGTACATCAGCAATTGAAGTCAAGAGTGCATTTGTACATTTCTAGTCAACTCCAGGAATCCTTTCATGTTATTTATTTTTTATTTTAATTTTAATTTGCTTACAAGGGTAGTTCAGTAACATAAGTGGACCACTTACAGATACAGCCTAGATAAATATATCACAATGTAAGAAATGATTATGTTACACACACTGTAACACAGAAATACTGAGATATGTAGCTGTATAAGTTTTGAGATTTATACGGACTTTATACATATGAAATTGAAAGGCAAGTTACAAGCAAGGTGGGTACAAGCTCAAGTAATGCATATGATCTCACTTTGGATTTTATCTAAGTCTGTTTAGTCAAAGCAGATTAAGTAGCAGATTATGGAAAGGAGAGAAAGGAGAGAAAAACAAACAGACGAGATAAAATCTGTCTAAAATGTTCTCTGGACCTTTTCTCCCTGGGCCTCCTCTGAAAAGGGGTACTTACCCAGTCAGACTTTCCAGGTAAACAAATGTCATATAAATAAACAAAAATGAGGGGTAATGGACAACTCATTCCCTCTAGTACAGCTGCTTGAGTGTGTATCTGTAATTCCCCATGGGTGTGGCTTCAGCTTTAAAAAAAAATGAAGTTATCATCTCATATTGTTAACAAATACTCATTGACAGAGGTCAAATATCAATACAATTGTGTTTGCTGTCATGTATGCTTCAAGATAAAATATTCTAATGCCTGGAATGTAGCATGGTTTTGGAACTATTAATGCAAATATGAACAAGCAATACTTGATGCCTAGGGACATAAAGACTTCAGCAGAATTGCTGGGATGAATACTTGAAGGTGAGGGGGTAAACAGAAACAGGAAAGGCAGACAGAGATTTAAGTGAAGAGATGGGTGACACTGACATGATGCTTGTATAAGTAGGTGCTTCTTAAGTGCAGTTCTAGATTGTATATGTGGGGAGTTCTCTTAGGTGGAATGGTACTGATTCTCAGAATTTAAGGGCTAGAGTGGTGAAAGCATACGTGGGTTATAAACAAATGCACAAAGAATGATTTGTGTGTGTGTGTGTGTGTGTGTGTGTGTGTGTGTGTGTGTGTGTGTGTGTGTGTGCATGTGTGCGACTCTGCATATGCCTGTGTGTGTGTCTGTGTGTGCTTGGGGACATTAATCTGCAGTTGTCTGTGTGTGCCTATAAGTCTTCCAGGTTTATGTAACGATGGAAAGAGATGACAGATATAACTAATCAAATCCTGTAACAGAGAGAAGCTAGAGCTTGTTTTATACACATGGAAAAATAATACCCATGCAGTGGCCTGCAGTCAGTATGTGTGAATGAGTGGGCTAAATTTAAGAACATAGGGTGAGAAAATGTGTGTATATAATGGAAGAGAAATTGTCTGATTCATCATGATAGCTTCTTGTCACACATTTTTTTTCTAGAAACAACTTCATAAAGAAAATTTAAAATAATTCCTTATGTAAGTCTATTTCCTGATGCCAGAAACAGCATTTTTTTATTTATTTAGTTGTTAGTTATGTAATTAGTTGTCATTTGTTAAGCAGGTTAAGCAGGTATTGAGTAGTTAGTCAAATACCTTTTCAGCTGCTATGAATACTACAGGCAATAGAGGGGTACATTGTTTTATTAACTGCAACAGATAATCACCATACAAACCTGCAGAAGAGTAAGACAGTCATACACAAATCCTGGTACAGAATGAAGGCAAATAATCAGGAAAAATATTCAAAGCAGCAAAAATTAGGAAATAATATGACTTTGAATAGACAGACCCTGCTAAATCTGCTTCTTAAACTACCTAAATTTAGCCACTGGCTTTGTCGCTGAGATTTGGTGTATAGTGGTGGTAAGGCTGCTCCATAATGGTAACCCCACTACTGACCCCAGTCTAAGTCTTCTTTGTAAAGCCATGGAGCATAATTATAACAGACTTGATAAATTATGGCATTAAAAACTCATCAGACTAGACTAGTAGTTTGGCTTTGTAAAGGGTCACTCCTGACAAGTGAATCTGCTTAACTTCCTTGAGAGAGTAGCACAAGCTGTTAATAGTGGCCATGCTGTCCACAGCATTACTTGATCTGGCAGAACATTTGAGACCATCCCCCTTGCTTTCATCATTAGCAAGCCAGATGCCTTAAAATAGATTTATGTGTGCTAAGATACATAACAAAATGGTTAAAGGAAAGAACCTACACAGTGAGGGTAACAGTAGCTTCATCAGGGGTTAGGAAGATGAGCAGTGGTATCCCACAGTTCACTATTCAGGAACTCATTATAGTCAGGATTTAGTTTTCTGATCTCCAAATTATGAACCAAGATTGGTGGCTAACCAGTTTTGCAGTAACTGTAAAACTATAAATTAAATGTTAAAAAAATGTAACATTGTCAACTTTGGTAGACTACCCCTACCTAGGATATGTAAAATAGACAATACCTCCCTCCAAAAACACAAACATTGTTGGATACCTTGGACATGGGTTGATGATATTTCCTTTGATCAGCATGTAATGATGGTCATTGGGAAGTCCTTCTAACTGATGCAATTAATTGTCAATGGAATATCATCTAAATCTAAAGTGTCATTGTTCACTTATTCTCAGCATTTATTAGGCCAGTCATTGAATGTAATGTATCCATTGGGATGTAATTCACAAGGCCACAGAGGTTGTTAATTAAGAAAATCACTGGCTTAAAAGCAATAAGCTATCAGAAAAAAATAGAAATAGTTTTTCTCTTTTTTGTACCTTATGGACTCATGAAAGGAGATCTATGCCTTGCGTTCCAAGCCATTACGAAGCCTACAGTCCAGGACCGTCCTTATCTCCTTAAAAAGATCTTCTCACAAATAACAGAACCATGGATCATTATCTACACATAAATGCCTTCCTCATCTCTGAAATAGACTACTGGTGCATATTAAGCAGTGTAAAGCTGTATCTTCTTTCAAACAGGAACTGGATGAGTGGATGGGCATTTATAGACTCACACCTGGCATGCCTGGTTCTTTTTGCAAAAAGGGGCTTAGTCTGTATGGGGTACTGGCAAGGCATAAATAGTCATATGATTCAGTTGCCTTGCAATTCCTATGATCATATGATCCTATGATGCATGGTAGGGTTATTTATCATCTTTGAAAAAGATTATACTATGAAGTTTCATTAAGATAATTAGGATGAACCAGTTGAAAGGTAGTGAGATTTGGAAGACATCATATAGAGCAAGGGGTGAAGAATTCTGCGCAGGTGAAGCTGATTTAATTAATGTTCTTTCTGAGCAAGATAGCACAAAGGAGGGCTGAATAACGTGAAGGAACCAAATTTTAAGACCGTAGGGAGTAGTCATTAATTGAGACATAAATCCAAATTATTTTGACAAAAATGGTAACCTTCTGTGATAGTAAAAGTATTGTAGAACTTAATAAAAGGCATCAATGTATCTAACAAATACAGATGAGACTGTACATTTTATTCAGAGCTCTTCACAGAAAAAAAAATGTTTTTTGAATTATGTAAAGTGGTAACTGGATGGGTATATTTGTGTCTGGAAGTCAGTGTGTTAGTGGTCATGTGCCTTCAGGTTCCAGGGATAATTTTTTTTTTGTATGCAATAGTTTAAGATGACCAAGCTATTTACACTAATCTTGGCTTAATTGTGAAAAGTGAGATTGGAATCTATGCAAGCAAAATAACATTAATATACTCCACAAATATTGAGAGAGGCATAGCAGAGTAACGCTATATAAGTATCACAAAAATCTTGTACAAGTGAGGCATATTAGCTGTAAGGCTAGGACCAAATTAGAAAGAAACAATAGGTCCAGAAACAGATGCCTGATGAAAACCTGAATGCAGTACAGAGGGTGAAGAGAATGTGTTATCAAAGAGGGCTTGAACTGATCTGTCAGGAAGAAAATTCCAACTAAAGATAAACATAATTTGACAAAACTATGATGGAAAATGAGGAAGAAGGATGAAGATGACAGTACTATTGAATCCCCTCTGTGATCATAAAATATATTCATTTAAATGTCTCATAAATTATCATTAACAAAACATTGGGATGTGCTGGGTTGGAAAACTATTTAAATCCAGATAAAAAGAATGATGATAAATATACACTTAGTCTTAAAGTCCCCAAATAAAATTCTTGTTGCTGTTTTTGAGGTCCAGGAGCTAATGTATTCAATACAGCATTAATAAACTGCAACAAGAATGGAAGTGGATGATATATTGAAGCAATATACATGTTTGTATTTCCACCTAGGGTGAGATGGATCACAAAGCAGGTCAGATCTTTGTCAACAGGAGAGGTTAAGACCACAGCCACAGATTTTTTTTCTTCTAACTTGAAGTATAACTGTACCACTAGATTTATCCCTTGAACATTACTTATTTTGGAAAGAAGTAAATTATTTTCATCTTGCTGTTCTCTGTTGATGTTGCAAGCTGATAATAATCATAATGGAATGTTCTCATACACGTAAAGGTGACTAACAGCTATAATTGCCAGAACCACCTTTATCCACTCCAAAGTTTTTGCCTAATAGACAAAAAGGAAGATAACTTTTATCTCTATGCTAGCACAGAGTGAGCTGTATTATGACCATTCAAGGCATGCTTATCTCCAAGCAGGACTATGCAGCAATGGTAGAATTCTGCAGATACAATACTCATTTCAGTAACATTTTCAAGCAAACACTAAGTACATTACTAATTTGGGATCCTATTTCCCAACCATACATATACACCCCAACTATTGTTCTATCTGGAGCACTTTCCTTACACCATAATCTTTTTAAAACTTAAAGAATAATAATGCAAACTACTATGTCCCACAACACAGCAGTAGTAATTTGCATTGTAAGTCCATTTCTTTGATTTCCTGTGTGTCTCTTCACATCCCACCAGACTGTGAGACTTTCTTTTGTCAATTACATTATATAACAAATGTCCAAAAACATTTAAGCCACAGATTTTTTTTCTTCTAACTTGAAGTATAACTGTACCACTAGATTTATCCCTTGAACATTACTTATTTTGGAAAGAAGTAAATTATTTTCATCTTGCTGTTCTCTGTTGATGTTGCAAGCTGATAATAATAATAATAATGGAATGTTCTTATACACGTAAAGGTGACTAACAGCTATAATTGCCAGAACCACCTTTATCCACTCCAAAGTTTTTGCCTAATAGACAAAAAGGAAGATAACTTTTATCTCTATGCTAGCACAGAGTGAGCTGTATTATGACCATTCAAGGCATGCTTATCTCCAAGCAGGACTATGCAGCAATGGTAGAATTCTGCAGATACAATACTCATTTCAGTAACATTTTCAAGCAAATACTAAGTACATTACTAATTTGGGATCCTATTTCCCAGCCATACATATACACCCCAACTATTGTTCTATCTGGAGCACTTTCCTTACACCATAATCTTTTTAAAACTTAAAGAATAATAATGCAAACTACTATGTCCCACAACACAGCAGTAGTAATTTGCATTGTAAGTCCATTTCTTTGATTTCCTGTGTGTCTCTTCACATCCCACCAGACTGTGAGACTTTCTTTTGTCAATTACATTATATAACAAATGTCCAAAAACATTTAAGTAAAGTGTGACTGAATGAACAGATATGCATATTAAGGCTAACAGAAGAAATTCTATAAGTGTATGATGGTATACTTTTTTTAATCTATACGTTCTTTGACCAGGTAATAATCTAACAATTAACACTCAAACGTCTTCTGTCATGATATTAGACAGTCAGATGAAACGCATATAAGTTCAGCCTCTAAACACTAAGGATCCAGAAGGAATACTAATATCCTCAATGGAACTACAAAGGATTAGGTTAGATAATAAGCTATCTTTTGGTAAGCATTGTGAAACAACTGGTTGACAAAACTCTAAAACAACTAAACTAACCCTATAGAATTGCCCACCTACTTAATACTGGAGCTCAAAATCATTAGCCAAACATGTCTTTATCAAATATCTTAGGTTTTGCCTTCCAGTAATCTGTCTAAATTCCCATCAAAGTATTGCTACCCTTCAAACTGCGAAAAACAAAATACTCAGACTCATCCTTATATCCTGCAATAGGAAACACCACTGTGACAGCAGGAAGAGAACCAAATGGTAACCAACTGAAAAACAAGCACATTTACTAATTAATCTAACCTACAATGTATTAAATGAACTGGACTGTGCACCTTTAAAAATCAAATTACTAAAGTCAAAGTCCTCAATATAACCTAAGAAGTCAAGATACCCTACAACTACAAAGTCTCCCATTTACCATAGTAACAACAAAAAAATGCCAGAAAGATGTATAAGTGCAGTTATTATAGGGAACCTAGTTAAATATATGGGGAATTGGTGCCTAAGCTATCCCACTGCAAATCATACAATACTCAGTAATGTGCAGCAATAATGATATGTGTAGACAGCTAAATAATCTTTCAAAATATGAAAATAAATAGTTCTGGTATCCTTGTGTACAATGCAGTGATTTATGTAAATAACATAAGTGTAAAAGCAAAATTATAGCGGTTATTGAGCTGTATCGGTGCTAATATCCTCATACATAATGCAGGATTTCTGTAAATATTCATATAAAAGTAGATGTGAAGTAGTTACTGAATTGCAAATATTGATTATAATATAACCTGACGTAGATAGATGTTTGAAAAATAACTTTGGATGTAATCTATTTTGTAAATTGTACTTCGAAAAGCTGTTACTACCTCTTTCAACTAGTTCAGTTACTCAGTTAACAAAGTCATGCAAATGAATAAATAGTCAAATTTGCAGTTGATTAGCACCAAACTCAGAGCAGAACTTAGCATTAGCTATTCCCTTTTTAATCAATTTGTTGATTTTAAGTTTTATAGTATATGACTGCTACCATTTTATTTACCTATTCACACTGGTTCTACTTGTTTAGCAATTACATAGCTTCATTTCCCATAAGACCTAGTTTTAAGAATTATTTGGAAGCTTCTTGATACATTTTTCACTGATATTTCCTTGAGGTAAAAATCTTATTTGCTACTTCCCTGGCAGACAGCCTAAACCAGAGAATAAATCAGAATAATTCTGCTAATCGGTATCTTGAGCATTGTGTTCTGTAACTCTCAGTGAAGCATGCTCAGGAGTATTCCTGTTATTGCCTTTGTTAAAAATGCACTCACTTTTTGCAGATTATTTTGAACCTATTTGGTTGGGAGAAACATGCATATTGCCATTTCTTCTAGCTTGCTTTATTAATCCTTTACTGAAGTCATAAGCCTTGTCTGACTATGCAAATGCTGGATCTTATGAATGTGCATGCTTTTCTTCCAACAATTTTTCATGCTTTTTTTCCTAGCCATTTGTATGCCAATGCTATTCCTCATGAATATGCATAGGGCATTTGGGACCATTTTACATAAGCTCATTTCTAGTTTTTTTCAGTACCGATAAGCTTATAGTTCTGAATATTAACCATATTCATGCTGCTTTATGCAGAAGACTGTAAACCATTCTGTAACTGTGCAATAGTTTCATGGATATTATTGCCCAGTATAGTTAGTTGCCTTAAGCAATTTTCCAAAGATACTTCCTGGAATAACAGCACTGTATTTTTCATATTTGACTCACAATCAAGCAAAGTTAGTTTCAGTGGATTCAGTTTGTACCCAGAATATTGTTAAAGAGTGCATGGAGCTTTGTACTTAGTATTAGGTATAATTAGTGATGCAAATGTACTTTCTAATAGCATACTGCATTCTGCACCAGAGTCAAGCTTAAATGTAACATTTGTCATTATGAGTAACTCTCTGTTTCCCATTTTTATATGGGGTTTAGACTTCACATCAACATTAGTCAATATGTTCAAATCCTTCATTTAAGTTCACGCACTGCTTCCCTAAGGTTCTAGTAGGCCTGTTATTTACTGCTGCCATTTATGTTACATTATTTAGTATGACCTGTTCCACTTAAGTTGTCATCCTACCTGTTTAGACTTCTTGAGGCTTGCTATTTACTACTCCTATAGCTAGTATTGTGATGTTATGACTTCTTGCACCTATGATTCTTGTACCTGCTGACCTCTTGCACTTAAGATCAGTGTACATATTGATGTTTCTATTCTTCTAACTACATAGTTGTGAACCTCTCCTTATAAGACCTTGATCTAGCCAGACATAATAGATGACTAACAAACTTGTGTCCCTTTCATTTGGCAACCTCCTATCACTTGGTGTTTTAGGCAGTGTAGGAGCTGACAAATGCTCACAGAATTGACATATATGATAAAATCTGTGAGAGGTGTATGTATCAACACAATCTGGAGGTGACCTCACCAAACAAGATGGTCTATCAGCAACACATGCTATCATCCACACCACTGCACAAACACACCAAACCAACATATACTGATATCATTAAAAAGTCATATCCCAAACCTCTCAGAATCAGGAAACTAAAGCTTCAGCAGAGATCTGCAGACATAACACAACACAACCACCATTGCACATGGTAAAGAGCCACCAGGCTGCTGACTGCAAGTCATCTATTATCACTAAAACTGCCAGTGCAAACAAAATTGTCCTTCTGATTGGTGAGTCTATTGCCAGGGTCACTGACACCATGCTTAAAAGAATAGACAAGGAGAGGATTACAATTATCTCACCAACACCAGTATCCATGAGGTTACAAGGACACTTCAGTACCTTAGTCTAGGCAAATGTGAATATCACCTTGTAGTAGCTCATGTTGGTGTGAAAGACTTAAGTGGTTCAACCCTGAAGTACATGCAGATAGGCATTTTGGCTATCACTATACATGACAAATGTAGATAAGAAACTCATCCTGAATGGAGTCTTACTTTCACTAAGAATTATGCTTACATACAGAGAAAAAATAAGAAGCTTTACCAAAGGGCTAAGTAGCTGGTGTCATTCTAGGGTAACACATTAAGCAATAGTGTGAGGTGAGATGAGATGGTTGATAGTCCAGCTTTTTCGCTATAGATTACCTGCACCTCTCATTCCAAGGTTTCCACATTGTAGCTAAAGCACTTACTGCCTCACTTAGTGTTTTTAGGTAGATTCTGGCTAATGGACATTCCACCTAGCTGACAATAGTGCAACAATTAACTGAAATTCACATTCATATCCAGCTCATATAGGGCATGCTCTACTCAAAGCCAGAAGTCATAATAATAAATGATATGATCATGAGGTTGTCCTGCACCTTGAACTCATTTATGTCTCTTTATAGTCTAAGACTTGTTTTAAGTATAAAAATATGTACATTCAGAACTGAAAGAAACTGCGGGGGGGGGGGGGGCATCCATATTTATCAGTGACAATTAAGATTATTTAGATAGACACCCAATGAACCATAAACTGAGTTTATCAAGCTCCAACATACCCAGATCAAAACAATTTAACATCTTCTATCCTGTTACAGGATATCCTCAATGTCTCCAGAAATCATGACAGATTCAAAAAAGTTCTCAGTGTACTGTCTATTACTAAAAACTCCATTACAATGGGTAATGTTAGCTAACATTCAATTAAGTGAAGCACATATACATCAAAAGTTGGAAATGTCCAGAGATTTTTCACACTTAATAAACAAAACCTTCCTAGAACAAATAAACTAGTGGTCAAAATATTCTGGGCCTGGTTCTAACTAACAGAACCTCTACATATGCCACCCCTCTAACTGCTCCATTTCTGGTTACATCTGACCACAAACTTCTAAACCTTTCTGTCAAAATCACAAACCCCCCTGCAGCCAATAATTATGAATTCAAGATCATCAAATGTACAAACCTTATTAACTTTATGATGATCTATCAAATGTTATTTGCAACATCACCAGTCACAGCCCTGTGACAGCTGCTGTCTATTCCCGTGAGTTCTAAGTTCATGTGTCTAGGCTTGACAATCCCTTCTCAGGCAAAATATAATGGAAAGTATAAGAATAGACTACCCTCATTGGTTTACTAGTATAAACAAAGTCTGTAACAAAAGAAAAAAAAACTTTAATCATACACTGGAAATAATAATCCTCATTTTAAAGATTGCATCAAAACTATCAGCAAGAAACTAAGATGTTCTAGCAGAGCTAGCAGGGCAAATCATAAATTTAAATTAGCTTCTGAAATAAAGGATAATTATAACTCTTTTTTAGCTATATTAGAAAATTAAGAAACAACATCCAGCAGTGTTTGTAACTAATCTGCAATGACACCACCCATTCTGACCAAAATGACAGACCATATATCCTAGCAAACAAATTTACACATGGTAAACTTAACCCTAGAAAAATGATTCCTTCTCTGCCAAATCCTTAATCACTTACACCTCCTAAAAATCCAAATGAAGCATGTGCAGAAAAAATTTTCTAAGACCGAAAATACTACTTTCATGTGGTCAGATGACTTACCCAAATGCCTTATAAACAGTGCTAAACATGGCTGATGAACCCCTCCTTAAACTGTTTAATACAAGCATACATCCAGGGTATGTCCCTAAAGTATAGCAAGTGCATTGGTGATACTCCTCCATACGAACAGCACTAAAATGGACCCCAGGCAGTATAGACCCATTAGCCTGACTAGTTTGATCTGCAAAGCCATGGAATGCATACTATGACTTCATTAGCCACAGTAGTAAAAAAACTTATTAGCCTAGACCTACACCAGTTTGGCTTTGCCATAGGACGATCCTGCTTACTTAACTTAGTCAAGTTCTTTGAGAAAGTCACTCAGGCTGTTGATGGTGGCCATCCTGTCCACACAGTTATATGGATCTGGCTAAACATTTGACAATATTCCCCTTGCTGGTATCATTATTGTGCTAAATGCCTTAAATGTCAGTCATTACATGGTGAGATGCATAGCAAACTGGGTAAAAGAACCCAGCGTGTCAGAGTAGCAGGTGTCTCCTTTGTAAGTATGAAAGTAATCAGTGGTATCCTGCAGAGCTCAGAACTATCTCTATTTCTATTTCCCTGATATCCACACAGGAAATCAGGATCTGTGCTAAACTAAATTTGCAGGTGACTAAAAACTAGGAGTTATTGTCATATACCATCTCATTATAGCAGGGATCTACCTGAAAAAAGGGTTAGAATTAAAGGCAAAGAAAAATAGCATTGTCTCACCTCGGAAACCACTTTTTTTCCCATCAAAATACAATATAGCTAATAATCCTCTCCAAATTGCCAATGTAGTTAAGAATCTGGGAATCTGAGAACTTGGGGTAACAACACCCTGTCATTCAGCCTTCACCTAGTTACAGTAGTCAGAAAAATCACTCTATCTAGCACAACTAATATCTAAAGGCATATCACTCAGTTCGATAAGAGTTATCATACTCTTGACAGGTTTTCATTCCCTTTTACACTGTCCTGTTTGGATCTATTATACAGTAAAATAACCCTTTTTGGATGTACCTGTCTAGACAGATTAGACAGTTGGAGGGGTCCCAAGGCATCCTAAAACATGAAAATCACTGGAGTAAAGACCTTAAGCTACTTGGAAAAGCTTGAAACCATGTGCCTTTGCTCTGTGCCTTACATGCTATTACGATGAGATCTATGCTTTTATTTTGACACAATGGGGACTTCAGCCTCCTTGAGCTCCTGCATTTCAGCAAATCAAACAGCTCTGCTAACAACATAACAAGAGATGTAAACCTCCACTGATGGATAAATAAAACGTGATGGAGGCACAGAATTATTACCCAGTGGCTATATCTTCTCTGGGGGAAAAATCCCCAAAGGTTAAACCATGTGATAACGTAGCATCCTTCAAATCTTTCTTGGATAATTGAATGGGTTCAAATAAATTTGCCCCTGGACTGACTTGCTTTGCCTTCTTGAGAAGGAAGCACAGCATGATGCTGTATGTTAGCAAGGTAAACAAGGTCTTCTGAATCAAAAGCCTTCTAACTCCTATAACTCTTATGTAACCTATGAAGTTCTTTCTTTGGCTTCCATTACTACACCAGTCTCTTTCTTAAGACTGCCAGCTTGTCTGTCTCCTCCTCTTTAACAACAAAAATGTTAAACACCTTTATTTTCCACTAATTTATATGTGAAAAACATGAGTTATGGTCCCATGATCTGAAGCACCCTCTCCAATTTGCATAAGATGGTATGAGCTTTAAATCTGCAACACTGGCCCAAATGATATATGATGAAGGAGAAGTTAATGATATTTCTTCAGTACCAACACCCTCTTCCTTGTCTTTATGGTGACATTGCCAACAGCTAGACAACTATTGCATTAAAGCACACTGTTCACACTTAAACTCCACCAGCTTTTAAATATTTCTATGATAGTAACAGCTCAAGCAGAAATTCTTTGATTGTCAAAAGTGAACAGTTATTGTTACACCATTCCATTGTATGTATTCTTAAAGGCTCATAGATAAGTACTAGGCTAAATGCCCTTGAAAGGTGCTGATGTTAACTTATCCCATTTGGTGTTAGATTAGCCTTACCAATCTTATGTTCAATAATTATATATTGCCACTAATGAGAATAACTGGGATCACACCATAGATAATTTGAGGAGACCCATGCATGAGACAAAGCATTTTGGTATTCCCTCTGTCCATTAATAGCACAGGGGGCAGTTCTGGGGTACATTTTCTGTTTTCTATCCATATATCCAAGTTACACTTGAATATGGGCATGGATAAGATTTGTTTTATGTGGATGGGGAGTCTGTTCCAGAGAGGTGGCATCCTTTATGAGATAGACCTATCCCTCCAAGCCATTCTGATGATGTTGCAGAAAAGGTTTATATCCCAAGCCTGAGTATTTCTCATGACATTTGACTCACTGAAGTGCAGGAAATCCACCAGCACTGGGTCAGAGGATGCCTTGTATGCTAGACAGACGCCACATCTTAGCGGCCTATAGGATAGTGAGTATAGTGACAGGGCTTTGAGTTGGTCCATGTATTATCTGATAATCTCTTCAACTAATAATAAATACTTACCAGTCACAACCATATAAAATTGTACAGTAAAACATTTTAAGTACCGATTACTTGTAATAATATAACACTACAAGCAGTTTTAAAGTTGCACAAGGAAGATACAAAATAAATGTCTTCAAACAAATGAATGGTATAAAGAAAAAATCTAAAACCTTATGAGAACTTGTCTGATGCCTTTATCAGTAGTGGAGGAGATATATCAAATTTCTTTGTACTTCTGATGTAGAAGTTCAGAAAATAATGCATAATCTCCACTTGTAAAATGAAATCCAGTTTAAGCTCTATCCAAGAATGTAATCCACCTGTACAGTCTAAAAGTAGGGCAGCAGTATCTTTCAAGGCAGTTTTCTCTCTTTAGTGAAAGTGTCCAATGCAGTTCTTCATGTCTGGTTCAAAATTTGGATGTTGCTTTTCGATTTACATATTCTTAAATTTGGGGTAAAGATGAAGGTTGATGTTACCATCCAAAGAAGATTATGTATTCTATGAGCCCTAGACCCTGCATAATTTGTGTACATCTGTGAAAACAAAAATTAGAATCTGGCTCAAACAGCTGCTCTGCGTTTCCACTCAAGGTTGTCACATATTCAACACTATTCACTTTTGCTTTTGCACTCCTTACATGTGATGTATTTTTTTTCATGAAACAATACTCAGATTTGATTTAGATTAACACAGTTTTTTCAGAGTAGTAAAGATATTTAGAGCCAAAGATTAAAGAAATATTGCCAAAAAATGGGTGTTCCGGCAGAACTAAGAGCAAAGACTGGAAAATACTGTTTGTGAAAGACAGAGAGACTGAAACTGAGACTGGAAAGACATTTTCTATAGAAAGTGGTGCTATTTTCTTTCATTTCAATGTTATTAATGTTAAAATGCAAAATGTGACTTTTCTCATTAATTTTTATATTAAAAATATTGAAATAAAAAAATAAGATTGACTTACAACTGCAAGGAGGTGAAATCCTGTAGAGGTCTCTTTGGCCAGGATGAAGACACAAACTCAAGTAAACATATCAAGAAAAAATGGATTTGGCATCAAAGTACACATATAATTAAGATGATTGAATGAAATTGCATTAAAAACATTTATTGTACTGCTCTGATGAACAACTTACATGCTACACACACCTGTTTACTGGTACCTCCTCTTAAAGACACTGTAACAATATAATCTCTAGCTACATGATACATATATTCACCAATGCTGCACCTACTTGCAAGAAAACTGGCTGAAAGAGGGGAACAGCATAGATGCAAGCATGCTGCCCTGTTTCTGGGGTCAGAGAAAAGGCAGAACTTTTACATACCTACAAAAGATTTGGACTGCAACCTCATTATTACAAACCTCCATACATCCCTAAAGAACAACCTCCAATCATGCTATCATAAAATTATCAAATTTGCAACTGGTATACCAAATCGCATGCACCACTGTTATGCCCTTAACAAACCAAACTGGTTAAAATTCCTCCATTACTTTAATTTTGTGCAACTATCTCTCGCTCAGAAAATAATTTACAAACCTGACAGCTGTCTCATCTTAAAACCTATGTTACAGCCTCACAACCCACCCAGAAATCCCTGATCCACTAGCAAACTACAATTAAAAGTATCTAAACCTGTCAAAAGAGCCAGGTACAGCCTCTACTCCTAAGCCATTGCGAAACTGTGGAATGCCCTAACACCAAATATTAGTGCCACTGAATCTTTTAAGACCTACTAACTTATACTGAAAAAACACTGTCTCAACTCTCACATCCGCCCACGCTCCTAATCAAAAAATGCCATGCTTATTCTATCTCTCCTGACTCCCTTTCCCCTCCCCAACCACCTATTCACATCTCTCTTTTATCCTGTCATCTGGCAATTATTAAATAATCTATTATCTTTCTAATACCTCCTTTCCAACTTTCCTGAACTACTGCCAACACTTCTTATCCTTCACTATAGTTCCTCACTATACGTCCTTCTTCTAGACAAAACTCTTATCATAATATCTCTCCTATAGCTGGCAGAATTCTAGCATAGTAACCTCCCTATCTCATCTCTCACTATAATATTTTCTAATACTTCATTAATTAGCTTCTCACATTAACCTCCCCACTATCTCTTATCTCTTTAATAATTGCCCTACTTCTACTACTAGTTTTACAACCTTTTGCTCACCCTAATATCCTATCCTCACTAAACTTCTATCCCTTTTTACTTACAAAGTCTAAATGCTCTATTTCACAACTTGGCTGCTTACTAGTCATGTTATAATACTAAACTGATTTGTACATCAAATTTGTTATACTCTACTACAAATTGTAATTTACTCACATGTTAAACTGCATTAGACTTAGAAATGTATGTATGATTTGGCAACACTGTAAAATCTATTAATGTCTGCATCTGTTCTGGAAATGTATGTTAATGCTTCTTTATAATTGTACAATCTTCTGCTGTCAATAATTGTTCTATAGGAACTTTTCTCCCTGGACCTCTGCTGAAAATGGGTTCCTGACCCAGTAGAACTTTCCCGGTCACCAAATGTCAATAAATAAATAAATATATAAATAATACGTTTACAGTATGTCGTTAATGTTTGTACCTTTTTGTTCCCTGTGTACGCTATAATATCTCGCAGACCCAGACAAAACAGTACAGGCTGAGTTATGCACTTACAATGCCTTAAATAAAAATAAATCACATGCTGTCATATATATAACCTCACACAACTTTCAGTATTTTTGTGTGTACCCCAGAATATGTACAATAGGGCTAACAAACACTCCTCCTTATAGCAATCCAAAAGTACATCACATTCACTCTTTAAAAGTACAAGGCAGACTTCCGGACAGTCATTCTGTCCACTTTTGACCACCTACTGCCCAGGATACTAGTTGAATCCAATATACCAGTAGTAAAGATATATGCTTCTCTCCTACACCAGTTGGTTAATATACTAACCAACTGGTATATGCTTTGTTCCTAGATTAGTGTAACAAAGCCTTATATTTTGTTATAGCATTGCTATACACAGTCTAGTTTTTCAAATATATTAAAGTAAAATGTGGAAAATTTAAGACTGCCCACATTCCCACTTTTAAGCATGCTTTACAATGTTATTGGCATGCATATAGCCTAGTAGGAAGGATGGGGTGTCAATGCAGATGAAGACAATATAGCTCCTGTGTCCAAGAAAACACTTAGCACCAATAGTATCCATGGGTGTTGCCCACACTTCGGATCTCAGCGAAGAAAAGGACAATTCTAATCCTAAATCCACATGCTGTCATATATATAACCTCACACAACTTTCAGTATTTTTGTGTGTACCCCAGAATATGTACAATAGGGCTAATAGGGCCTTTATCATACCTTTACATAAAGGTAGCAACAATAACAATGTGACTAATTTCCGCCCCATCGCTATCCTATCTCCAATCTCTAAACTCCTAGAAAAGTGCATCCAAATTCAACTCCTACCACATCTTTTAGATAATCACTTACTAACCCCCACACAACATGGTTTCAGACCTGGTCACAGCACTATGACAGCCCTCCTCTCCTTCCTTGAAACTGTAAACAAAGCCCGGGACTCTGGACTTATTGTCTCAACCCTACTACTTGACCTCTCTAAGGCCTTTGACACTATATCACACAGCCTGCTTTTAACTAAACTCTCAAAACTTAACCTATCTCCTTCATCCTTGAACTGGTTCTCCAGCTACCTATCAAATAGATATCAAGCAGTAAAATGGAAAAGGCAACCTCCACATTTCTAAATACCCCAACCGAGTTCCCCAAGGCTCCATACTAGGTCCCTCCTCTTTAACATATTCATAAATAATTTGAACTCTATCCCATTTTCAAACATTATCCAATATGCAGATGACTCAACTATTATCTGCTCGGCCTCATCTATCCCTACACTCCTCAAGCTCACTCAAGACACTTTTTTAACCACAGAGCAATGGATGAAAAGAAACCACCTAGCACTGAACGCCTCTAAAACCAAATTAATGGTGTTCACCCCCTCTAAAGTCACCTATTTCGATAGTAACACATTCTCTATTACTAGTCAAAACAACATACCTCTGGAACTGGTCTCAGAGACCAAATTACTTGGTGTCCAAATTGATAACCAGCTCAAATTCAACTCCCATATACAACTAAATATCAAAACCCACAAAACTTGGTATGCTCTATCGGCAAAAGCACTACCTTACACCTGCTACTAAAATCACTCTTTCTACTTCCTTTCTTATCCCCTCACTTCTCTATGGAGCACCACTTCTAACTAACATACAGTCCTCTCTGAAAACACAACTCTCCTCTTGCTATAACAAAATTGCCAAGTTCGCTACCAGCCACAAGTCCTCCACCCACCACTGTTCCTCTCTCCAACAACTACATTGGCTAGAACTACCCAAGCATCTCACCTATACTCAACTAATTCTTGCACACAAGCTAATTTTCAACCCCTCCCTCTGTCCCTTCCTCTCTTCTACCTTTAAAATGCATCTACCCAATAGAGTATTAAGGCCTAATAACCAAAATCTATTAGAAGTCTACAAACCAAGTCGTCCCCCAGGCAAAAATCTTCTATCACATGGTTTAGCACGCCTCTGGAACTCCCTACCCCCATCAATTCGTATCACCTCCAACCATTTTTCTTTCAAAAAATCCCTTCATTCTTATCTAGTATCCCAGCGGGAATGCTCTTGCTTTCACCCCACATAACTAACACTGGTAATTTCCATCTTCCTTTCCTTCCCCTATTTACACCTGCAATATTTCCTTATAATTCCTCCTATCTCATACACTCTTAGTGTTACTGTATCCACTAGAATACAACACACTGTACCCTTTACATGTAGGATTGCTGATATGTAACTGTACTTCTCATTAAGTACTTTGAAACATTCCTTCTTTGTTTGTACCACCTGTATGCTACATTACTAGTTTGTATTATTTGTAAAAGTTTCAGCTCTAGTTTGTACTAGCTGTATTGTTTCCTCTAATACGTTGTAATTGTTTGTTTGAATCTCTTACTCTTGTATAATTATCATGATTAACCGATTGTAACTTTATTGTTTGGAGCTTTTCTCCCCAGGACTCCATTGAAAACTGGTTCTTCTTGGCCCAATGGACTATCCTGGTAAACCAACTGAAAATAAATAAATAAATAAATAAATAAATAAATAAATAAATAAATATGTTCATTATTATTACTGTCTTTCAGTTTGCCAGGTTGTCATATTAAGACACTGAGATGGCTGATGTTCCGAAATGTAAATTCTTTTCTTAACTTTTAATACCTGTGGGAGAATGTTGGCTGGATTAAAACAGTGGTGCATGGTTGTTGTTTGTATTTTGCATTAGATATGCTGTTAGTTACTTTATTAAACTGACAAAAAATACATTTGGTGATGTCTGTGAATCATAAGCAAACTACATATTATGCAGAAGGCTGTTGTGTTAGGACAGTATTACATGGAGCCATTCATGCCTAGGATGGTGCACAAATGTAGGACCACAACCTGGATGAGATACGTGGGCAAAGTGTTTTATGAATTGATGCTGAGTGTCTTATACTTCCTGACACAAATGAGGAAAGTGTTCTTTGTGATGGCTAACTTATATAAACACCACTGCCATCTGGGCAGTGAAGTTGGTGCTGAAAATCTTCCACATTGAGATGGACTTGGATTTTATGTGTACCACCACAGACCTCATATGTCCAAACATCACAGTTTTCCTGCATTGTATGCCCTCAAGGAGTTGTTAGCAGTGCTGGGCATGATCTCGTGAATATCGCATAACACAACAATCAGCTCCATGAAAAACTGTTAAATAAAAAATCAGAATTCAATACACAGGAGGTTCAGATTCAAAAGTTTACTAGTGTACACCAGGAGGCAAAAAAACATACAAGTACAGAATTTTGTCTGACATGGTGCAGGAAGTACAGAATATTTTATAGTGTTTGCATTCAAGATATGCCCACCTTACTGACGTGGTTAGTCACAAGGCATCTACATCACTTTTACTAACAGTATTCTATTCATCTAATAATGCTGATGCAGTACATCTAAAAAAACTTTACCTTTAGATACAATACGGCCTTGCTATCCAGCTGGTCAGTCATAATGTCTTTCTGTAAAGTTACTTTTTAAAGGTCTCATATCAGTTCGAATACAATAGCAGATTCAGTCTTTAAATTCACCTCTTTGTTCACTGTTTCACTTTCCCACCAGCTGTGTTTTTATCTTACAAGGGCAAGTTACTACATCAGGAAAGGAAGATTTAATTATTTACAAGGACAAGTTATCTTATCAGGAAGGAGCAGAAGATTTACACATTTAATTTCCTGACCCAGCAGATAATCACTTATGAAAAGCATAAACATCAAGCTTGCTGAGCTGGCAGCTGCCAGGGTCAGGGGTCAAAGCACACTGCAGTTTCAGAAGCTACTTTCATTTACACATGAATCTATCCCTTCTGTTATATGATTAATAGAATAAAATGCATTATAAACTACCTTGCTTTTAAACTAGCATTTCACATATATTTAAATACATATTTTTCTAACATTTTCCCCCATTAACACTTTTTATTCTATTTTGAAATATGCATAGTGTCATTTCATCTCCTAGCCTTTCCCACTCAGGATTTTCAGCTAGGTGAGTCATTTAATCTATACTTCAGAAAAAGCGTCATCTGAAATCAATCTTTCAATTTCAATATCTTGGTAGAAAGTTTCAGTAACAGATACATCAACAAAATCTTTGATTAATCTTTTCATGCAGGGAATTCCACAGCAAACACATGCTCCTATTAGGAGTATACCCACACAAATAGCAATTAGAATGTTCATTAGGATGAAACCCCACCCCCAAACAGATTCTGGAAAAGTCCGTCAGTGGGTTTGGGCCTGGTTCAGTCATGGCTGATACTTGCTGAATTACCTCTAGGTGATTATTTATCTCGTGGCGATTGTCGGGGATGAAAGCACAGCATTCTTCTTTGATAAGCACACGCATTCACCTCTCGCCACTAGGGTGAAGTCAACAGCCATCCGATTTTGTAGCACAACAGTTCTCATTGCATTCAGTTCATCAGTCACCAATTCTAGGATGGAAAAAGTTGCATTACTCATTACTTCGAGAAGTTTCGACAACTTCCTCAGCTCCCAGATCGATTTGACTGCTCCATAGGTTGGTAGTATTTCTGCCCAGGATATAACACTGTCACCCAAGTCCATATGAGTCAATTCACTTTTGTCTTTTACTGAATTATGGTCTTTCCAACCAGCTTCGATCTTCCCAACTGGATTCACAGGTTTCTTAACTGGACCTTCAGATTTTCGAGCTGTTTCTCTTACATTCCGTATCTTACCCAAAGGTAATTCTGCAGTATGTCTTATTGCTGGAACCAGATAACCCAAAAAACAACTGCTGGACCAATTCTCAGGTAACCATTTATATGCCTTTTTCCCACAAATAAAATAACAGTTTTCTACTTTAGTACTAATACGCATTAGCCCTGCATGAAACATTTTTTGATCTATAACTGACAATTGTTTAAACAAAACTGGATTTTTTTGAATGTCACTCATAGTCGTTTTCAATGAGTTTAAATACGAGTCATAATTAGTATTGCAAAAAGTATTGCTATTACCATTCTTAATATAACATCAGTAAGATATGGTTATATTGCAATTGCTCCAGCCCACCTGGAGGGTGTCATTTTTATAGAAACATACAACTCCTTTTTGTGTGACAGGTAAAAATAAAGCTATTTTGTCCTGTGATCTCACAGTTCCTGTGTCGAAAAGTAAATTCTCCCAAGTCTCATTTATCCCCAAAGGGACAGCGGACATTATCAGTCCTCCATATGCTGTTGATATAGCTGTACAAACCCAGCAATTTGAAATGTTCATAGTCTCTGCATACACACGTTTCATGGCCAGGTATGTGTTAAAATTTGGATGCCAGTCTATAGACGTTTCATCATGCCTTCCCACTTTCACTTGTGTGGTTGTGTGTAGGATGAACCACAGCAAGAGAAAAAATTGTCATAATTATAGTTAATAAATGTACACACAATAAAATGATTATGCAACATCTCTGGGGTTGATCTAAACTTCTATTCGCTTTGTTTTTGGCCATCTCGGTCTGGTTGTGTATCAGTCTCAAAGTTTTTATCAAGTTGAAAGTTCTTTACCGGTTTACAATGCGTCAAATGATCCCAGGACGTCCTCTCGGCCACTCTAACTGCAGTAGGTGTTGCCAACAGAACCTGGTACAGACCTTCCCACTTCGGACTCACCCAGTTTTTCCTTTTCGTCACTTTCAGCCAAACCCACGACCCTGGGGCCAAGACTGCTTCCACCGGTCTGGTCTGTTCCTTATCTGAAAAAGAGTTAAACTGCAAAACAGATTTATTCCTTAACAATTTCTTCATATATTCTGCTAACAAACTGTCAGCCTCCTGCTCTGCAGGCATGAGAGCTTTCCACTGAGGCACATAATTTGCTCTCCCAAAAACCATTTCAAAGGGAGTCAAACCCTTTACATTTGGAACCGTTCTCATACTCAGCAGTGCTAAAGGCAGACAGTATCCAATTCTTTTGGGTCTCCTCTACTAGCTTCCTAAGTTTACTTTTTAGGGTACCATTGTACCTTTCCACCAGTCCTGCTGACTGTGGGTGGTAGGCACAATGGTTCTTTAAGGAGATACCAAAAAATCTCCCAAGCTGGTGGATTGTCTGGTTCACAAAATGTGTGCCGTTGTCACTATAAATCCTTTCCGGAATGCCAAATCTAGGGATTACTTCTTTTACCAGGGCTTTCGCCACTGTTGCTGCATCCGGGTTTTTGGATAGAAAAGCTTCTACCCATTTAGAAAACATGTCTATAATAACTAAACAAAACTTTTTCCCTTCACATTTATTTAATTCTATGAAATCCATACAAATAGTATGGAACAGGTATGGTGGTATAGGAAAACTTCCTTGCTTGGTTTTACATGCTCCTTGTGCATGATGCTTGTTACAAGTATGACAAGCTGCACAAAATTTTTTTGTGTAGTTTATGTATCCATATGTTTGGAATATTCGATTTACTAACTGTACCATCCCCCCTGTTGAGACATGGCTCTGCCCATGGCTCAACAAAGCTGCATATCTAAATAAATTAGACGGCAATATAGGTTTTTTCTCTTTGGAAATGTACAGTCCATTCTCAAGAATTACACCTCGTTTTACCCATTTTTGTTTTTCTGCTTTTGTAGTAAGCGTCTGCATTGTTTTTAACATGTCTAAATCTAAAATCTCAGAGGGTTGTAATTCCTCGTTCAAAAATAAAGTTTCTGAGTCTGAGGCTGCTTGCTTTGCAGCCACATCAGCTCGTGCATTGCCTTTCAAAATCTTATCCTGTTGTCTTGTATGAGCTACACATTTACAAATAGCTACTTTGGTAGGTAACTGAATAGATTCTAATAACTCCAAAATAAATTGCGCATGATTAATAGGTTTTCCACTGGATGTTATCATTCCTCTATTTTTCCATTGTTGTGCAAATACATGTACTGTAGAAAAAGCATACTGACTGTCAGTATATATGTTTACACACTTGTTTTTTGCTAAAGTACATGCTCTCGTCAAAGCTATCAGTTCAGCTGCTTGTGCAGATAAGTTGTGTGGTAAGGATTGAGCTTCTAAAATTTCAGTGCCTGTAACTACTGCATACTCTACCAGATTCTTCCCTGTAGGACCCCTTCTGCATGAGCCGTCCACGTAATATGTCACCTCGGCATTATCCAAGGGCATATCTGTAAGATCTTGTCTAGGTAAAGCTAACTGTTCAATTTCCTGCAGGCAGCTGTGTGGTGTGCCCTCCGCAGGAGTTGGAAGTAATGTTGATGGATTCGATGTTGTACATCGTTCAATTGTCATATGAGGTTGGCTCAGCAGTATAGTCATACCTGAAAGATGTCTAGCAGGAGAAAGGTATGCCATTTTCTCTTGCAGTAAAATTATTGCAACTGCATGAGGCACTCTCAATGTGAGAGGGTGGAATAACACCACTGAGGCCGAAGCCTGTACTGCCATTGCAGCTGCAACTACTGCTTGTACACAGTGAGGCAAAGATCGCACCACTGGGTCTAACTGTGATGAATAGTAAGCTATGGGGCATTGCTTGTCCCCATGTTGTTGCATCAATACTGACGTCATGTACCCTTGCTTACAATCTACGGTCTGAAAGAACCGTTTGTGATAATTTGGAAGTCCTAAAACTAATGAAGAAGCTATCAACTGCTTCAACCTGCAGAAAGCCGTTTCTGCTTCTGTTGTCCATTGTAAAATATCTTGTGCTGCCATTGGTGTCTTATATATCAAATCAGTCAGTGGAGCAGATTCCAAAGCATAATTTGGTATCCAGCTCCGACAAAAATTAGTTGTACCTAAGAAAGACATCATTTCTTTCTTGGTTGTTGGTTTGGGTGCTTGCAAAATTGCTGTTTTTCTTTCCTCATCTAGTATTCTACCTTCATTGGATATTACATATCCCAAGTATCTAACTTGTTTTCTCCAAAGTTGTAACTTACTTTTGTTTACTTTGTGTCCTTGTATTGCTAAAAATTTCAATAATGCTACTGTATCCTCCCTGCACTGTTGCTGGGTGGGGACTGCTAGCAAGATGTCATCTACATAAAGTAGAATTTGACTACCTCCTGGTGGGGTAAACCCTGCCAGGTTGCTAGCCATTTCTTGCGCAAATATTGTTGGGCTCTCACAATATCCCTGTGGTAGTCGAGTATACGTATACCTTTTACCCTGAAATGTAAATGCAAACCAATATTGACTATCAGGATGTATAGGTATTGAAAAGAAAGCATTGCTAATATCTACCACAGAGAAATACTTCTGTTGTGGTTCTAAATCATTTAACAAAGTATGTGGGTCTGGCACCATGGGTGCTCTAGGTATTACTGCACTATTTACAGCTTGTAAATCCTGTACCATTCGCCATTCCCCCTTTGCTTTTTTAACAGGAAATAGGGGTGTATTACATGGTGAATCAGGAGATTATACCAGTACTCCTTCTTTGAGTAATGCTGCTATTATAGGCTTAATTCCTATTTCTGCATCCTTTCTCAAAGGGTATTGTCTCTTCTGTTGTCTAAAAGCTGACTTTGGGGTAATTGTAACTGGTCCTGCTGTTCGAATAAGTCCTACATCTGACTTGCCTGTTGACCAAAGAGTTGCTGGAATTTCACATAAGGCCTTTTCTTCTTCTTCTAATAAAAATGCTAATCAGCTGTCCTCGCTAGTTTGCAAGTGTACAGCTGGATGTGTCTGTGTCAACCAATTCAGTTTTTGTTTTTGTATCCCTTGTTCTGACAGTTCTAAATCAGTCTGTTTCTCCCATCTTGTTACTTTTTCTCCTAAGTCTGCCCATTTGACACTTTTGTTCTTTGTCAAGCTGACATGTGGCAACCGATCTGATCTATACAATGCAAGGAATTCTTGAAGTAATGAACAGCTAACTACACTGTTCCCCTCTGTATCCCAGTACAAAGTACGCAAAACCAGTCTAATTGCACAATTTCTAAACAGTTCTTGCTCATACTCTCTATCAGGTCCTGGTGTGGTACAGTAGTATAGAGTACAGTGTAACAAATGCTGTTGATCAGTGTCAAGGGAGGGGGCTTTACTGATGGCTACATTCATCAGTTCCTCGGTTACTGCCCCTGGACCAGTCGTGACTAGGTCCTGGCTGTACCAGTAAAAAGTTTCACCCTCCGATCGCACTACAAAGGTATCCATTTGTCTCTGTGCCTCCATACCTTGTACAGTTGGAACTACTGCTATGCCAAATATCTGCATAAGGTCTCTGCCCAATAGGTTTACTGGACACTTTGCAGAAACAACTATTTTACTTCTCTGGGTCATACCTGAAACAGGGTCAGTTATTGCTATATCATGGGAGAATGGCTCCCTGTATAGCTGTCCGTTTGCTGCTTTTACTAATATATAATCAGGTGATTTGGAATGTTCTAGTAACTTGGAGGGGTGTATCAAAGTCCGTGACGCTCCTGAGTCACACAGGAATTTGACTTCCCTTCCCTCCACCAGAAGTGTCACTTCCGGTTTTGTATCTGCTAGGTAGAGCTCCAGGCTCAACAATGCTAAATCTAAAATTTCATTTCCATTTTCGTCTAAGTCAATTTGTACTTCCTCTGTCCCTTCTACTACATTGGCATTTGTCTTTTCTATTCTAGCTGTTACTGGTGATTCCTGACTTTCATATGATGTATCCTCACTATCATATAGTCAGTCCTCATTCCCTTTATCTTCCATCGTTGCTTTCTTATTTTGTTTACAGTCCCTAGCTAGATGCCCTTTCTTTCCACACTTGAAGCATTCACCTCTCTTTTTCCTCTCTTCAGAATCTTCTGATCGTTTGTCAGACTGTTTGTTTCCCTGGGCATTCTTCTTGCCCTTTTTACCTGACTGTAATACAAATACTTCAGCTCCATCTTCAGCAGTGAAGACTTGCGCCTTCTTTTTCTTTTTGCTATTAAAATGTCTCTCAGCATGTCTAGCATATTCAAGTAAGGCTTGTAGCCTCCCTGTATGATGATCTATCATATGCTTCGTAATGAAGCTACTAATAGGTACAATGCAACCTTTCAAAAATGCATTTTTTAATTGTTGTTCATACGGGGAATCATTTGTTTGGTTCTCAGGAACCAACATACCACTATGATTATTAAAACATTCTAATAATCTAGCATAGTATCCATCTATTGTCTCATTTTCCTGTTGTATGCATTGATTAATGCAAGTCCAGTCTGCTCTAGGTTTCCATTTCTCAGAGATTCGGTCTGTCAGACCTTTCACTCTGTTGTCTAACTCTGCGTCACTATGTGGGAGTGGCCTAAGTTCTGCATTACGAAGATTCCAGGTGCCACAAATCATGTGCCAATCTGGACCTATAATTTGTCTTACTACTTTTTCTACTTCTTCCCCATTCAAGTGGTAATTTAACCTCATGCCTTGTAAATCTTCTAAAAATTTTGTAAAATTAACTTTCGGATGGGGGATTCCCTCAGTAGCCTTCCGGATATCTTCCGGTGTCCATGGTCTATATACTAAGAGTGTTGGATCCTGCCCTTCCTGTCCTGCCTGAGGATTTGGAACTTCTATAAGTGGGCATATTTCTTCCTCACTCTCATCCTGTAGATTTCTCTCTATTTAGTATGATTCTGTGTCTCTATGTGTTTTACGTGTTCGGGACCTAGTCTCAATAGGATCTCTAACAAATGGTTGTGGTCTTACTGAAACTTCAGGATAATGCGGAGGTGGACCAGCCTGTCCACTCTATTCATATCCTGAAAAGGGTAAGGGAGGGGGTAAGGGAGAAGGAGAAGGAGCTGTAGCTATTACCAAGTTATTATCCTCTTTGTCTAAAAATAATGTTTTTGAATTTTTAAGCTTCTGTTCCCTACGATTTGCTTCCTGAATCCACCTGTGTGCTTGAGGTATGCCTAGTTGGCGTTGCTTTTTTGCCTGACCTCCTGCATCAGATTTAAGCTGTTTAAGGAGTTTAACTAGTGTAAGTTTATCTAGTTTACCATCAAATTCATATCTGTTAACCCATTTCGTATAATACCTAACATTATCAGCACGCTGTAATTGCATGTATTTTGCGTCTTCGGTTAGGGGCAGATCTCGCGAGGTTTTAGTGCACTGATTACCCATGTCAAAGAAAATGTTACGTAACCCTTTTTATCACGTGATGTCAATTTCTTAGTTCCTGTTTACAGTTTATCTAGAATAACTGTCTACCTTATTCTGTTACCCTGATCTATGACAAAATATACAGTACTTCCTTTTGTCCCTGATCTGCAAAAACAAATCTTGACAACAATATACTGTAACCTAGTCCCTGATCTAAAACAGAAAAAAGGTAAATTCTTCTTACCTGAGCCTCCTGGTTTTGAAAATGTTCAAATTCCGCTCTTCGGTCACAGATCAGAAAGTGGCCAGTCTCTTTACACACGACAATTCAGTCGGAGGTCTTTTCACTCAAGAAGAACCATTTTGGTAACTTCTCCTGCGCAGTATTCGACCACCGATACACTCGGATCTGCAGCTTACCAAGGGAAATCCGTCTCGAAGGACCAAACTGTTAAATAAAAAATCAGAATTCAATACACAGGAGGTTCAGATTCAAAAGTTTACTAGTGTACACCAGGAGGTAAAAAACCATACAAGTACAGAATTTTGTCTGACATGATGCAGGAAGTACAGAATATTTTATAGTGTTTGCATTCAAGTTAGGCCCACCTTACTGACGTGGTCAGTCACAAGGCATCTACATCACTTTTACTAACAGTATTCTATTCATCTAATAATGCTGATGCAGTACATCTAAAAAAACTTTTCCTTTAGATACAATATGGCCTTGCTATCCAGCTGGTCAGTCATAATGTCTTTCTGTAAAGTTACTTCTTAAAGGTCTCATATTAGTTCGAATACAATAGCAGATTCAGTCTTTAAATTCACCTCTTTGTTCACTGTTTCACTTTCCCACCAGCTGTGTTTTTATCTTACAAGGGCAAGTTACTACATCAGGAAAGGAAAATGTAATTATTTACAAGGACAAGTTATCTTATCAGGAAGGCGCGGAAGATTTACACATTTAATTTCCTGACCCAGCAGATAATCAATTATGAAAAGCATAAACATCAAGCTTGCTGAGCTGGCAGCTGCCAGGGTCAGGGGTCAAAGCACACTGCAGTTTCAGAAGCTACTTGCATTTACACATGAATTTATCCCTTCTGTTATATGATTAATAGAATAAAATGCATTATAAACTACCTTGCTTTTAAACTAGCATTTCACATATATTTAAATACATATTTTTCTAACAAAAACTGAATTTTATAAACCTATGCCCAGATGTCAGTCTGGCACATCTGCTGATTGATCCCAGGTTCTGCACACATGTTAAGAGTAAAATGCAAACTGTGACAGCATCAGGCTCACCTATGAGGCTGCACTGTGATGGCTGTACCTACATCAGATGTAGTGCATTTATGTGCTGCCACAGTCACAGGTGATGCATAGCTGGGACTCATAGTCATTGGGCCTCCACTCCCAAGGAGAATGATGAGTTCTCAGACGGTAGACCCGCAGGTTCACTTGAGGGCAAGGCACTGACTCCTACCGTGGGTGAATATTCATGAAGGATAGATTTCAACAGTACCACTGTGACTCAGTTTTGTGTGTGTGTGTGTGTGTGTGTGTGTGTGTGTGTGTGTGTGTGTGTGTGTGTGTGTGTGTGTGTGTGTGTGTGTGTGTGTGTGTGTGCACGTGTATGTGTGATGTGTCAGTGTGTGTGTATCACACTATCACTGTTAGTGCCTAGATGGGTTCTAACATCAGCCTAGTGTCCTGTCCCAGTCTTTACAGATCTCATCATAGCAGTATCCTTCCGTATGAATGCAAAATAAAGGACACCTTGGAGTGTACATAAAAACTTGTGCTATAAATGGGTCCTGCAGCATATATGGTGAGTGTATCCATGTACGTAGTACCATACAATCTCTGTCTATCTCTGCTTCCGTCCTGATGTTCCTATCATAAAACATAGAGAGCATATGGTATGGGCTACTGACTATATGTACAGTGCTGCTACACAGAAATCTGCTGTAAGTATTACTAATTGCGCATCACTAACTGAAATGGCAGGGGTTTAGTTCATCGAGACACCAATGTCAACTCCTTCATGGATTTTTCTAATATAGAGGGTCTCCCTGCAAACTCATTCAGCTCTTTTAGCCTGCTGTCTCCTCCTACCTATGTCCAACTTCTCAGGTACTATGGAAAATATAAAAATAAAACACAAAACAGCAAGAGTTCTGGATAAAGGACAGGCTCTAATAAAAAGCAAGCCAACAGTACAAAAATAAATAGAACCTTGTCCACCACAGCTGAATATAAACACTTTATTAAAATAACAAAATGTAAGTGCTTTCACAGTGTCTATGACAGCTTCCTCAGACAGCAATAAACAACTGAATAACATCTTTTATACACTTAAAAATCAATCAGCCATTAATTGATAACAGTTAAGGCATTTAAAGCATCCCTCTCACTTTGCCGATAAGATTCCATAAAAATATCCAACATTTAATTTATCAAAACTTCATTAAAAAATTTTTTCTAAAAAACTTTTATAAAAGAACATGTATCAGCACTTATCTACATATTTTAAAGTTTTATATATATGTAAATTAATGTCTGAGTGATCTGGCTTTGAGGAATGGTTTCAGTGATGCTGCTTCATTTATGCCTGGTAATGTGTCTGCATTGAGTTTATTGATCCACCTTTGCTCAGCTGCTTTGGTCCTGTTCTTCACATCACCCCCTCTTATCCCTTCTCTGATAACCTCTAGAACAAAAAATTGAAACTGTGGTCTCTCCCTTCTGCCTCAACGTGCTTGGCCAATGCACTGTTCTCCTTTCCATTGATGATGTCTCTATTGTGTTCTAATATACGCTCCTTAAGCATTCTATGTGTCTTCCCTATGTAAAAAAACATACATTTTACACAGAAACTGAAGTACACAACATTCTTGGTTCGACAGTCAGCATAGCATTTTGCTTGAATTACTGCCTGACTGTGTGTGTAAAAGTGGTACAAGAGTGTATGAATTTACATGCTGCACAATTTCTGCATATGTAAGTTCCTAACCTTGAAGATGCAATAGGCGGCTGAGCTATCTGTGTTTTGTAACATAGCTGTTGTTTAAGACATTTTTTATTTTTAAAGGGGAACAGTGGGGTGTCTTCCAACAACTCTTTGAGCTCATCCACTGCTGTCAAGATGTTCTAGTTCTTTCTGAACACCTCACAAAACACATTAATATCACTGGCAAATGAAATTGGGAATCTAAGTTTCCCATTGTCTGATATATTTATATCTAATGCAGAATCTGCCTGCTGTGCAAAATAAGCTTGCCCACTGTTCCCCCTTTCTTTCAGTGATTCTTCTAAGCATTTGTCTAATTCATGTTTGGAATAAACGCTTTCTAAAAATTCCTCCATGAGATTATTCAGTGCTGCTGTGAGCTGGGTTTTATTATTATGCAGTCTCATGATTCTCAAAACCTGACCCTTCATGACATTTCTATTAATGTGGTTGGAGTGCATACTCCTTCTATGGAGTATGGCATTCCTCCTAGTAGGTTTCCTATACAGGCTAGTCTAAAGTTTTCTGGCCTCTGACATCTTAACTGTTACATCAAGGAACTCTATGCCCTCACCGGAGAAATTACATGTCGACTTTAAGAATGTAGTGGTGGTATGTAAATATCCCAAAAAGTCATGTAGCTGTTGTTCAGAGCCCCCCCATAGAAGGGAAATGTCATCCACAAAGTTGGTGTACTACAACAAATGTTGATTATATTCACTGGTTTGTAAAAACAATGTCAGCTCCCAATGAACCAAAGCACTTACATTTTGTTGTTTTAATAAAGTGTTTACATTCAGCCGTGGTGGACAAGGCTCTATTTATTTTTGTACTGTTGACTATGGAAAATACATTTGTTTTGGCATGGTGTAGCACGTCAGTGACATACTTATGCCATTGATGTAGTGGTCAATTTCACTCATCCACATTATTATAGCACTGTCTGCCTCATCTGGTCCTGTATTACTGCATTACCACAGAAAAAAGTAGTAGGCAAAGAAAAAAATCTATATATATGTGTGTGTGTGTGCGTGTGTGTGTGTGTGTGTGTGTGTGTGTGTGTGTGTGTGTGTGTGTGTGTGTGTGTGTGTGTGTGTGTGTGTGTGTGTGTAGATAGAGATACAGACATAGATATAGATATAGATATAATTTCAGAACACCACTTGCCTTACCACAACAAACAGTCAGCAGAGTACAGTGGATTAGATGCAAAGAGACAGGACGTGCTTTCCTTAAAAAGTGGAAAGTTAGCAAACAGAGAGCAATCATATTCCTCCTCTATTTACTCTGTCATATCACATGTGGAACATTACATGGAATTCCTGAATCTGTTCTCTGGATACCCTTGGAATACCACAAATAGTATTCAAACTCCAGAACAAACAACAGGAATGGAAGGCAGCCACAAGAACAGTAAAGATTTCACAGTTTATTTGTAAATCAAGGATGGTACACAAGGTTAAGCGCTTTCTTCCCTCAATGAATAGGGACTTCTTCAGAACACAAAAATGTATACACACATAATAATAAAACCCAGCCTTATATAATCCTCCCTTAATTGGGACACCAATCAAATGTTGAAGAAATTTGAAAATTTAAAGAAATATACAACATTTAAAGTCCATGAACAGACTATCCACACACACAAAAATGTTAAAAAAGTTATAAAATGACACACTGATAAATTGATAAAGGTAAACCCAATATTACCAAATATACTATATTAAATCACAACTTAATCTGAACAATTCAATAAGGGATTCAGGTAAGACATGTTGTATAAACAATAATTCTTATCCAATAAATAAGTAAATATTTAATATAAAATCTAACATCTAGAATAAAAAATTCCATATGCATGCTGCCATATATGCCAATATACTCGCAAAGGAGGACCATGATTACCATGAAAAAAGAAAAGGTTGCTGGAGGCAACCGATAATGCACTCGATCTCAACCTAAAATATGTCTCAATTTTAGAACACTGGAAATATTAATAGCCTCATTTAAACCAGGACTGTTGGCAGCATCTAATCTGAGCTACCATCTTAATTCACTCATGTCCAAATGGGCATCTAAAACTCTCCCCTGAGGGTCCTTAATTAAATGCTGTATAATCAAAAATTGAAAAATATGATTGCCCATTTGATGAATATGTCTTGTCTAAGCATTGGTTAATCTAAGATGTTTAATATCAGATAGGTGTTCCCCTATCCTATTTTTAAATGATCTAACAGTTTTTCCCACATAACAAGCAGGACACATCAAGCACTTGGCCAATATACAACATTAGTGGTACCACAATTATAATGTCCCTGAATCCAAATAGTCCTTCCATTTAACACAAATTTGTCCCCTGTCTCCAAAATGTGTGGACAAAAATTAAAATGTTGGCATTTGAAATTCCGTTTTGTTCTGTTTGAACTGAAAATACTATCCGCCTTTTGTCCTTCAAAAATGTCTTTAAAGGACCTATCCCTTTTATAAATTATTTTTGGTCCTTTACCCACTTTTGGGGCAATATTCCCATCAAATTGTAAAATGTCCCAATTGTTATAAATGATGTCTACAATCTTTTGCACATCTTGATTAAAACAAATTACAAAACCTAAACCACTAAAGGGTTCCATTTTTTGAGTCACAGCACTATTGCCATCCTTACCATAAATCAAAATTGGTTTATAAAGGCCCCTTTCTCATTTTACCAAAACGTCCTGAACAATCTGCCTTAGGAAGGCTTCTGGATATCCCCTTACTTTAAACATGTTCAAAATGTTCCTTACTTCTTAATTAAAATCAACATCTGAACTAATCATCCGGGCAGCTCTAACCAATTGTCCTTTTACTACAGATTTTTTCTGGCATAATGGGTGTGCACTTTTAAACTCTAAATATGAATTGGAAAAGGTTTGGAAAAGGTTTACTTTCAATGAATTATTAATTGTACACCATACTTTTCAGTAATAAATAGCTCAACATTCAAGTATACAATACTTTTCCTACTATGTTGGTGGGTAAATTTTAAAAAATTGACTGTCTCATTTATATAACCATAAAATTGTTGAAGCTCCACCTCTGTGCCTTTCCATAAAATGAACATATTATCCAAAAACCTTGTATAAAAACCAATGTTTGGTTTAAATACACTACTAAATACAAATTGTTGCTCCCAGTATGACATGATATAATTAGCAAAGACGGAGGCACATGCTGCACCCATTGCTACCCCTGTTCTCTGTCTATAATACTGGCCCTCAAAGCATAAGTAGTTGTTTGTAAGCACTACTTCCACGAGAGTGACACATACATTAATAATGTCCTTGTCATATAAACCAGTATTAAATAACTGGGTTTCTAACCAAACTAATCCATCTTGGTGTGGTATCACCGTGAAAAGGCTTACCACATCTATAGTGACCAAAATGCTGTTCTCATCAAATTTGGTTTTGCCAACTTTATTAAGGAATTCCCAAGAATCCTTACATATGTAAGAAAATGTTTTTAAACCGGCCTGCAGTTTCTGGTCCAAAAATTTACTGATAAAACAGGTTTTTGAACATTTGCCATCCACTATGGGCCTAAATTGTGGATTACATTAGGTTCATTCAGCAAAGAACAGGTAAACTGACATAGAAGCAGGTAAAGCAGCAACGCAAGAAGGCAGTTGAGACCCCAAAGTATGTTGAATACCTGGAGCTCTGTCACCCAGTAGGTTAACAGGAGGTAACTAAATCAGTGACATCACAACTGCTATCATTTCCTGCCAAGGCAGGCAGTAATAATCTGTCAATATTTAATGAGCAGAAGCAAAAGAATGGGCACTCCAAGCAGCTGGAATGAATTACATTCAGGAAAAGTATAAGTACATGAACACAGAAATCTGAAACACACAGCAGGAAATCTTTCTGTGCCTCTTCAACGAAATAGACATGTTCACCAAGCGTCAGTTGTTCATACTTATCTGGAGAAAGCATTATGAGAAGAGAGAGACAGAGAGAGAGAGAAAACAAATGGTTACTACAGAATTATACTCTGTTCAGGACTAGGAAGATTATTTCAGGTTTATTGATTCATTGGTTAAGTACTAGGCAGTTGGTCTGCAGAATATTTCAAGACTAGCCAAAAACTTTATTCAAAATTCCCCTCTAACCTCAAGGAGAGCAAGACATGCTAGACCTGGAGAGAGTCTGAGGTTGTCTTTTCAATTATCTAAGTTTACCTTGAAGGTGGTAAGGGTGTTACTCTGCTTGACATATAGTGGAAGTTTGTTACACGGGTGAGGGATACGTTGGTGCATGAATCTATCACACCAATGCGTATTATTGATCTGCTGATGAAGGTTTCATTCTTTTAACCAAGTATTCGATGTACCATTAGTTCTGCAAAGGAATAGGAGATCAAATAGGGTTGGGCCTCTCTTGGCATGAAAGGCTAGACATATCTCCACCTAGGAGGCTGTAGGAGACTGACTACAGAGAAAAGGCTTCCAGTCCTTCCTGATAACTAAGATTTTTGAGGCCACTGATCTTTTAGTTATAAATCGCAGAAATTTCTCAAATTGAGTGATATGTTTAGATAAATACATGCCAAAAGGTGCATTATATTCAATAATGGGTCTGATAAGCTATGAGTAAAGGGTAATTAAGACTTCTTTGTATCTAGTGGAGATGCCTCTGGAAAGTAGATGGGACTGATAAAAAGGGATTTCTAAACTACTATATGATGGTTAAATGGTAATGAATTATCAACAAGAGTACCCACATCCTTTACAATAGTGTCTGATTAGAGGGGTAAATCTCCTATATGGTAAGTGAAAGTGTTTTGCTTACCAAAATGAACAATGCTACAATTTTTACATTTAATTTCAGGCCATTGTTCTTTCACCAGTTGTTAACTTGATTTAATCTGTGTTGGAGAAATTGTGATTCAGGTAAAGATCGAATAATAATGCTCAATTTGCAGTCATCTGCAAACTTAATTAACCATAGGTCAGAAGTGCTGGCTTGAAAGTGTGAGAAATATATGCCAAATAGGAGTGGGCCAAAAACTGAGCCATGTGACACACCACTGGCAACTGTTTTACTTTTAGAAGTGGCACCTGCTACTCTAAACACATGGGTTCTGTCAGACAACCAATTAGTTAGCCATCCACAATACAAGGATTTATATTCAGGTTTATAGTCTATCAATAATGCTTGCATGAGAAATAATGCCAAAGGCCTTGGCAAAGTCTAGATATGCTGTATGCACTGCATTACCACTATCCACTGCTTCAGCTACTTTTTCAAAGAAATTAATGAGGTTAAGTAGGCAGGACCTTCCTTTGATAAAGCCAAGTTGATGAGGGTCCAGGTTTGAAAGATTTTCAATGTCCAGATTAATGAAGTCTGAGATAATGTGTTCCATAGCTTTATATATGAGGCTAGTGAGACTAACGGGTCTATAGTTACCAGGGTCCATGGTTGAGCCTCCTTTGTATAATGGCATAACAATAGCTGTTTTCCAGGCTTCAGGAATGTAACATGCTTAGATGAAAGAGTTTAAATAGGGGTTCACAATGGCCCTACTTTGCACTGATAATCAGGCAACCTGGTATGTTGTCAGGGCCCATGGATGAAGTATTCTTAGCTTTTGAAAGGGCTGAGAGAACTTGTTTATATTAATTAAATGTGTGGCTGGGATTGTAGAACCGGTGGAATAGCTATAATTCAGGGTAGAATAAAATTTGCACTAAATTGGTTAGCTAGGATATTGTCTATTTTCTTTGAGCCAGAGAGTGTAGTATTATTGTGGACTAACTCCAAACACTGTTGGGTGTTAGTTCTTAACTTCCTGACATAGTTAAAGAAATTTGCAGTTAATTATGGATTTAATTTCTATTTTAAGTTCATATTCTGCTTTGAGATTCCTAAAGGTTCCCTTAAACTCTTTGTTAGTTTGCTAAGTGTGCTCTTGAGGTAGGTAAAATGAGACCTCTTATAACATTAAACAGTTTCTTTGTTTTGTTATACAATTTATTTATATGGGTATTCCACCACATGGGGTTATTTTTAATCTTCTCATTATATTTGCTGTGGACAGAGATTGTGTTATCAATACAGCTATTTAAGAGGGAGTAGAAGTCAAAGGCACAGGTAGCAGCTTTACCAATAGGGTCCATCAGAAGAGGATCACAGCAGAATTTATTTATGTCATCAAGTAATTGAAGAAGGTTTGCTTTTGAGAAGTTCTTAAACCACCAGCTTTAAAGGAAAAGGATACTAAATTATGGTCGGATTTAACAAGACATGATGATACAAATGGAGTTGTGCAGGAAGTGGCCATATTTGTGAGGTCTAGATCCAGGATAATGGGCCTCCTAGTAAGATGGTAAACTATCCGTGGAAGAGAGTTAGCATTTATAATGTCATGGATGTGCTGGGTATGCTGAACATTGGCAGTGTAGGTCAGACAGTTTATTGATGGATAATTGAAGTACCCTAGTAGAAAGGTCTTAGGTTTAATGGAAATTTGAACTAATGTGTTAAGACAGCTTTTGTGCTGAGAAGGGGACAAGGAGAAGGGGCTGTAGCTAGGTCATTAATCTTGTTAACAGTGATACTTACTTCTAGGAGTTTACATGTCATGTCCCAAGGAATTTATCATGAGGTGAGGATATCCTTGACAAATATTGATACTCCCTCATAATTACCAGTAGATCTGAAGACATAATAGGCCTTGTACCCAGGAAGAGAGGAAGTGTTTTCATTGCTCTGAAACCATATTTCTGCAAAATACCTCTCAGCTGTCCAGATTTTTGCAGAATGCCCCGATTTTTGCCTCATATTTTTAAACTGTTCCTCATTTGAGTTTGAGACTTCATATCTTTCAGAAAATACATGCCAATGTAAATACTGTTAATCTATCAACTTTCTAAGCTTTTAAGAGCAATATATAATCTGTCCCTGTTTTGGGGCTTTTGTCCATCCATTATTTTTAGGCTTTGTCCAGATTTATTGGGTTAAGAAGTTGAGAAGTATGTTTTGTTCCTACACATATATGGATGTGTTCAAGTTACAGGAAAGCCTCACATTCAGAATTTTTTGTTAAGACTCCTGGCATTGAGTATAGCCATATTAATCTGTTCCAAATTAAAATTTACTAGATTAGAATGTCCAGCAGATGGACTCTGCCTAGAAAAAGGCACAATGGGAGAATTAAATGCTTTATCCAGAATGAAAAAGCCTTGGTAAGAAAGGCCATCTCTGGCAAAGTAGGAAGACTTGTCTGCCATCTCTTCCCAAGCTGTCACACATTGGATCCCCCTTGAATGACACCAACTACATAGCCAATTACTGAAGCCAATTAATTTGTCTTTGAATCTCGGCATCATTCTGGGTGATGGCAAATTGCCACTCAAGACCAATGTCTTTCCTGCCTCAGATACATGCATAGCAAACTCAAGCATGTCCTTTTGCATTTCCCTCTGGGTAGAGTGTATAAGGTAATTTACCCCCATGTAGACCACTATCAGGTCATAGTCCTATTTGTCAAAATTTGTCAAAATGGAGGGATCTAAGAGCTCTTGTTACATCCCCGAAAGACAGCTAACTGCCACCCTTTTCTTATCCAGGCTGGTGAGCATGGTCCTCATATGTGTTAAAATAGAGTCACATATTACTAAAACATTACCATGGTTTGATGCAGTCTCGGTGAGCTGTAAAGGTTTGAAGTCGGCACCTCTGTGACTCTTAGAGGTATGCATCTTAGGTGTGGGTATGAAGGGTGAAGGTAGGTGTGCTGCTGTGTGAACTAATGTCTGAGTTTCTTAGTCTTACTTATACAGCACTCTCTTAACCTCAGCATAGCTGGTTTATTGGAACTGCTCTGTGCTGTATTTGTGTATGTGTCGTGCTTACTGAATGTGTTCTTAGATGTGAAGGTATCCTCCAAATTAAGTAAATACCTTCTCAAATACTGAATCATTGTGAGGTAACAATAAAGAGGTTTTGGTAAACATGAGGCAGTTACTATATACTTCAAATACCTAATGCTCTCATACTGGCTGCAGAAGGGGAACACGCTAACTGAGATTCTATACTGTCCAGTAGAGATGAAGGGGAATATGATAGGTTAAGAAGAGGATTTCTGGTTCACTTCACTTTCAGCTTTTTTAGGAGGGGTAGCTAAATGACAGCTTGTTTGCCACCTAATATTGTGTGTCTTCTGTTCATTTCATAGCATTTTACAAATCACAACTACACAGCCGGGGGGGGGCAACTAATGATGAGTCACAGCTGATGAAAAAATATTTAATATAAAATAAACTGTGATCAGATGCACTGTTATATTGGACTTTATAGGGAAAAATGAAATTTAGTGGTTTGTAGGAATTTGCAGCACTAATTAAAAAGGGTAGACCAAATCAGATCACAAAACAACTCAACAGATCATTTGCTTCTTACTTATTCTTTTCTGTCTTTTGTGTACATTTTCCCTTATTTAATAACAAGTCCTGTTTTTTTGGACATGTTAGAAATGAGAACAAAGTCACTTTAAAATTAGACCTAAGAGCATCTGCGTCCCACCCTGCCCCCAAACCCCACCCACCCTCCCAATATCACTACATTTATAGATATATAGCCACACCCTCCTGCTATTAGAACCTATCAACTTTAACCTGACATATTTTTTCCACCCCCACTCTATTACCTCTAAAGTTACCATTCTATCTTCTGGTGTCGTACCATCCAAACAATAAAGATCTGTAACTGACACACTCCATCACTCATAATGTTATATTCCTATTTACTATCCATTTTGCTAGCCCCTTAGCTACTTACCTTCAATGAAAACCAGTTTCTCACTGGATATCAGTACCCAAAAGGCCATACTATCACCCCAGCTGTAAGCCCTTCCATCTTTCACCAGTCTTACAGTACAGTGTCCAGCCCTGCACCTTGCTTACTCTATCAACTTGCCAATCCCAGACACATTAGTTCTAGATTGAAACACTATTATAAACTCATAAATAAACTCCTGAAACTCATCACTAGGATTAAACCTAACCTAACACTTGGTGGTGACATTCACCCCAACCCCGGCCCATCCACCTCAGTCAAACCTACCCCTCCTAATTGCTATCCATGTTATAAACCTACAATTGCTAGGCCAACTAACCCTCTCCTGGCCTGTCACCTTAACATTAGAAGTATTAACAACAAGGTACATGAACTCCATGCACTCCTAGCTGTCCATTCCCCTGAGATTCTCTGTTTATCTGAAACCTGGCTAAAACCTAGTATAACAGACAATGAAGTGCTAGCACCTGGGTATAACATACACAGGCTGGATTGTGCTTACATAAAAGGGGATGGAGTAACTGTTCTATATAGATCTGCATTGAATGTCACCATTGAAGCTATACAACCACCTTAAATTAACAACTCAGAGATTCTTGCCACCAAACTACAAATCAATAAAAATAAATATATCATCTGTATGTACATTCCCCCAGGTAATAATGTAGGCTACACTTGAAGGTATTCTTCACTGGCTATCATGGCACTACCCCCAAGAAACCCTACTACTTGGAGACCTTAACTTCTTCTTCTTTTGGCTTTTCCTGGTTAGGGGTCGCCACAGCGGATCACCTGTCCACTCATGATTGGCAGCGGAGTTTTTAAAGTGATGAGTTGCCAGCCCAACGCCCAACCTTCCACAGAAGGCACACACATGCATGCACGCACTCACGCCTAAGGCCAATTTAGAGTGTCCAATCTACCTACAGCATGTCTTTGGAATGTGGGAGGAAACCCAAGCAACCACAGGGAGGACATTCAGACTCCACACAGAAGGCACCCCAGCCGAGGATTGAACCCCTTGCTGTGAGGCGGCAACACCAACCGCTGAACCACTGTGGCCGCCCTACTTGGAGACCTTAAATTAGACTGGAATACCTGTTCCTCAGACTCCCCAACCACCCATGTTAACCTGCATGCATTCTCAAAAATCATCACAGCCCCTACCAGGATAGGTAAACCGAACCAAAAAGAAAGCATACTTGATTGGGTACTTATAAATAGTCATCCCCAATTGTACACCTCTGGGACCCTCTCTGATGACCTAAGCGATCACCTTCTCACCTATATTATTAAGCACAAAGCCATCAACCTCCAAAAACCCTTACTTAGGATGGTAAGAAACAAAAAATACTTTAACCCCACCAAATTCCAACAAGAGCTAAACTCATGTAAATATTCAATTCTAAAACACCCCCCCCCCTTAGATGAAGCAGTCGCATACTTTAACAACAAATTCCTAGAAATCCTTGATTCTCATGCACCCATTCATTCAACAAGAACTAAGGCAAAAACTGCACCATGGCTTTCCAAAGAGTCTAAACTAAAAATCACCCTTAGGAACAAGTCATGGGCATTATGGCAAACTATTATAGACCCCCAAGGTCACATTAAATATAAACAAATAAGGAAAAACAGTAAATAAACCATTCTACAAGACAAAAAAAAACTACTACTATAATCTACAGGAAATAAATCAAAACAACCCCCAGAAGTTCTGGGCAGGTTTAAATAACCTATTTCATCCTGGACAAACATCCACCCCAGTCCCTGCAGCCACCATTGATAAACCTTCTGAGGAAGTCTCCGACAGTTTTAACAGTTTCTTTACTGAGACTATTCAAGCCCTAGCAAGCCAACTACCTCCCAGCTCCCCTAGCCATAAAAGTAACACCCCCAGAAACCAACTCACATTTAGATTCCAACCAGTTTCCACCTCACTCATCCATACCTTGATTAAAAAAATAAAACCAGCTACACTCTCCACTGATCAACTCCCTGCCGAGTATCTACAAAAAGCAGCTGATGCCATTGCTTACCCCATCTCGATACTAATCAATCAAACAAAGCAGAAGCCAAAATTCCTTCTATTTGGAAAATATCCTATGTAATCCCATTACACAAAGGAGGTAGCTCTACTGAGTTATCCAATTATTGGCCAATAGCAATACAATCCCCACTTGCAAAAATTATGGAAAAATGTATCCATAGACAACTGATGCACCATCTAACTCAGAATAACCTCATGGCAGACTACCAGCACGGCTTCCAACCTCACCACAGCTCTACTTCAGCCCTTCTAGCCTTCTTCAATACCATAAACCATAATCGCAATAACAGCAACATATCATCTGCCCTCTTCTTGGATCTCTCCAAGGCATTTGATATGGTGGATCACCAATTACTAATCCACACCCTGAAAACTTTCTGCCTAGACACTACAGCCTTTCAATGGTTCCAATCTTATCTCAATGATAGACAGCAGGCTGTCCTTTGGCAAAAAAACTTTCTAAACTCCTACCCAACACACTATGTGTACCACAGGGATCTATATTAGGGACCCTTCTATTCTTCATTTTCATTAACGACTTTGTACTGCTATCTCTAAAGTCAGCTGTGTCCAATACACTGACAACTCCACGCTGATATGCTCGGCCACATCTCCAAATGAGCTGTGGTTAGCTACACAAACCACCTTCAGCACAATAGAAAACTGGCTTTCTGGTTGTCGTCAGATCCTAAGTCTCAAAAAAACTAAAATGCTGCTTTTCTCACCAACACACAGGTCTACAGCATTCACTTTTACCATTAAATCTAATAATGGCACGATAATCACCCCAGACTCCTCTACAAAACTGTTAGGTGTTATCATCGATAATAATCTTAAATTCACCTACATGTTAATCAGTCCATTAAGACCATCAGTAAAAAACTAGGCTCACTTTCAGGATAAAAGCCTTCTTAACCCCTCCTGCTAGATTTGCCATAGCTCACGCTCACCTACTTTCAACTCTTCTGTATGCATCCCCATTACTCTCCAATCTAAACAAATCTGTCCTTAACAAACTCTCTATCTACTACAACCATATTGCCAGATTTGCCACTGGCCTGCCTTATAGGACTCATCATTGTATCAACCTAAACCAGCTTGAGTGGCTAGAATTACCCAGCTTGATCCAGTATAACCTTATGATTACTGCCCATAAGATCCTTTACAATCCTAACAATACTCCTGCTCTTAAAAATATTATCACCCCCTATCACAATCCCTGACCTCTTTGATCCTCTAATAAATTACTAGTCCAGACCATCAAAACTAGTAACTCCGTCGGTGACTCTCTCTTTACAAACTTTGTAAGCAGATCCTGGAATTCTCTCCCACCTGAAATTATTTTGCTCACCTCCCTGAGTTTGTTCAAGACTAGACTCAAACAACATCTGATACTAAATTGGCTATGTCAGTGTAGCAAACCTGACTAACTCTCCTTGACAATGAGACAAAAACAGTAATTTTAGCCTACCTGTGACAGTAATCCAGACCTATACTATGTTTAGCTCTAAACTTATTTAGGTATTATTTAACCACTGTAAATATTGCATCTGAAACTTACTGTATGAGTTAATAACAGTATTTTTAGCTGACCTGTATTACTTAATGATGACCTACTCTCTGGATTTTTTTAACCCTGAAACTTCTATAATTTGCTTAGGTATGTAACCTCTGTAAATATTGTATCTTAAACTTAACTGCTTACTTAGATATGTTAACTACCATAAATACTGTATTTTTAATCTAAACTGCTGACCTTGGAGATTTTCTCCCCAGGACTACACTGAAAATGGACATGTATCCAGTCGGACTATCCCAGTCAACAAATGTAAAATAAAAATAAATAAAAATAAATAGCCACTTCTGTATTTTGGCTTAGGAAAGAAGGGTTTCGTTTACATTAATAACTGCATATCAGTGGTCTGATTCTAATGACGCCAGCACATGCTTTTTCTACCTTCTCCCATCTGTTTTTCCTGTCATTTGCCCTCACCTCGTTCTCCCATCACAGGTCTTCTTATTTGCCCGTGTATGTGCCTGTCCCTGTGTCTATCTTTATCTATCTGTCTTTGTCTCTTTGTCAGGGACAAAGTTCTGGATATGACTGTTAGAAGATGAGGTCACCTGTCAGACAACATCTCTTATATGTGCCTGAGTAGGTGTACATGTCCTGAAATAAATCACAGAGACTCATAGAAAGCATACACTGCATGTGTTCTTAGTACAGGCAAGCTTACTACTAGAGATAGTATAGAAAGACATCCACACATAAAAAAGAAAGAAACAGAAATGTGTATTGTGTGACTGCTTTCTGCATAACAATGAAAATATGCTAATAAAGAAACTTGTATTGCTTGTGCATTCTTCTTGGTAAAATCATTTCTGAGAAAAAGTAGAACCATTTTCATTGACACAATAGTTCACAATTTATAATAACAAACAGCAGTTCTGGCTGGATAAAATGCAGCCTTATAATTTCTGTTTACAACTAGTTGCCTGGTTTGCACAATAGAAGCCCCTCACCCATCCTGATCACAGGTAATGTGGTATGGTGTGAATCCTGTTTAAAGTCTGCTTTTTCGGTCACTGTCCCTCTCTTATTAAATTTGAGTGCACAGAGAAGCAAATAATTGGGAATTGTGTCCAGAATGCATTTGCTTGTCTTATTGGTTATTCACAGCCTTTTCCAATAAAGAGTCCTTAAATGCTGCTTTTATTCACTGCAGTCAAACAAATCTTCAAGTACAATAAAACATCTGGTTTATAGTCTGGGAAACAGAAATCTAAGCCGCACAGTCCATGAGAATATGACCTGTTACACACCTACAGGCACAAATATGTGGGTCACTTACTCTCTTCAGAAAGGTGCCAGTGAAACCATACACTGGTATTAGCTATTAAAACTGTTGAAATTGTAGAAGCATGAATAAGATTTAAAAAACAGAACACGGGGAAAACAAAAACTGCTCAGTTTTTAGAAGCACCTTGGCACTCTTGATAAAAGCTTTGTTGATATGCATCTTATCTGTAGGTAGAAAATGGTCATTTGAAAAATAAGAATACAAAAAGCAGATTTTTCCAGTGCCATCTACTGTGAACGTAGGCTAAGCAGTGGAATGTTCTAGTTAAAGTATCAAGTAACTGGGCATCTACCAGTGTATTCGTATATAGTTTCACTCATTTTCTGTAGCAAAAGAATGACCATTTTTCATTTTCAGTGCCCATGCCCACTCCTCGCAGCATATAACAGCAGCCTTATACAATTCCCTTATGAAATATTTGATGGACACCAAGCAGGGTCACTGCACTTCTTATTCTTAGAAATGCAGGGAAATTATAATAAGTGCTGAAACCTATACAGCTGTCCTCAATGTGATTAAATAATATCCTTCCGAGGAATAACCGAGGAATAGAAATGGTGCAGAATGGCATGCTATTATACAAGTTCAACTTGCTTAGTTTATAGCATTTTAAACACTGGCTTCATTAAATTCAGCAGTTCTGACAATCTCTTTGCTGTTTAATTTGTCCTTTAAATACTGAAGAAGATATTTCATTAAGGCCTCAATGCAACAAAAATATGGGGAGCCACTTTTTCTTATAAAAAGCTTTGTTTTAATAAGACAAATCTGAGACCTGTGTTCCAAATGGTACTTTTCTATGAATTTGTCAGCAGATAGAAGAAGGCAAATACTTGCTGTCTTAATTTTCAAGTAGATAAAATAAAGTATTTGCCATTTCTCTCCTAATAATGGCTAATTTGGAAATCATTATAATAAGTAAGGAGTGTGGAGATACTGTCTTCCCCAATTACACTACCTCTGGACTACATAAAACAGTAATTTCAGACAGCTGCTTATCTGAGATATTCTGATCTAGATTCTGTGTATTCAAGATGGAATTTTTGGGACACCAAAATAAAAGCAAGAGTCAAAAGATCCTAACAATTATTGTGTTTGCAAGTCAAATACATTCTGCTGAGGGCATGAAACTCGTTCCTGTTGGGGAAGCATTTTTTGCTTGTCATTGTTTAGCAATAAAAACTTGTCTTATCAATTAATAAATATGTAAATATATAATCATGTACAAGCTTTTCAGCAGTGAATAAATAAAAAGAATGACAAAAATAATACAGTTAATTAAATATTATAGAAATATAGACTCACACAGAGAAAACATGAAGTCCAAACTAACCACATTTACTTTAAAACTTATAATTTGAGACATTTCAACATCTGTGCATGAAGTGATATACCTGTTATCTGTTTGCATGAATTACAAGGACAGTTCAACAATATAAAATGTTGCCTTGTTTGTAGATTGTCCATGTTGGTGAATGGCTGTTTCAGTGCATTATTTTTCATTATTTGAGTTTCTAGCAGAATGCCATTTGAAATGCTGTCATGTTCCTTGCTAGATCATGTATTCCAGACTCTTCTTTCTTGTTTTTATTGGACATCTTGCAGAATCCTGATAAAGATGGTAGATCCTTAATACAGAGGGCTGGAGAGTTGCACATGCCCCATATGACTCAGGTATTATTAGTGGCCAGGCACTGGAGCTACTGGGGGGTAATGGGACTGACCAGGACACTGCTTGTTCAATCATCCTAATAGAATGTATTGGTGAAGTTCTGTTATAAGAGACAGACTCTGCTGGCATACAGTGATAAACCCCTGACTACTGTCCAGGCAACCTGAGTTTTATTAGCTGCCTGGGCATATGTTGGAGTTATTATGGGAAGGATGGATATGCCTATACCCTGGGGAAGGGGGAAGACCATGCCTGTAGAAGCCCACAGTCTCTTGGGGGAAGTGTGCTAAGGCAAAGACAGCTCTGGGACAATTTTTCAGCTATCAAATCATAAATATGTTAGCCATCACTGCAGGAGTATAGAATCATGCACTCAAATGCTGAGGGCAAAGCGGCTCCTGCAGTGAAGCAGGCTGACCACCCCCTACTTAGGTTAGGGGATAAGACCTACTCTTTACTTACCAGGATGCTCTGTCATTACTAGGATGCTAGACAGGACACAAAGAATCCTCAGAGCTGCCTGAATGATATCCCCCTTGGATAGTTCTCACCCCAATGCTAGAGGGAAAAATAGGCTTGCATCCAAACAAGGGAGTCTTCATAACTGGCTAGCAAAAGAGCGAACAAGACAATAAAAAGTCACATTTTATATATGTGTGTGTGTGTGTGTGTGTGTGTGTGTGTGTGTGTGTGTGTGTGTGTGTGTGTGTGTGTGTGTGTGTATATATATATATATATATATATATATATATATATATATATATATATATATATATATATATATAATACACTAGCTAGATACAGTGTGCATAAGAGAGGGACTTTTTAAAGCTGATTTCAGCATAACAGACTCCATAACTTACTTTCCAGTCAGTAGGGAAAGGTGTTCGGAACATATAAAATCTCCTTACACCAAATGGACCCTTTGGATGATAGTCATGCTTACTGGCTCTTACCTCAATACCCTGATACTTTATGAAGATAGAGTCAGATAGAATGGATTGTCTAATGTGTGACAGGGGAAATCCTACCAATTAGTTGAGCTTTTGGAATATCAAACATCTGTAATACTGGCAGAGTTGGTAGCAGAATGCGATCTTTGTTTTGTGGGAGGTTACTGTACAGTGGGAAGTGGGAATTTGCCATCTCTCTGCTGTTTTGTGATCTTGCAATTGGTATATATAAGTTGCAAGAGGTGGGGGTTCAGTGGAGCAACCCCCCCCCCAATAAAAAAGCTTTTTTTTTTGTTTTATGCTGTTTATTGACTTTCAGACTTTTCAGATTGATCTTTTATGGTTTGGTGCAATTTAATTTTGAGATTATGAAGTACACTCATAGTAGAAGCTTGATGTTCATCAGGAGACAATAACCAAAAAGAAGGATGCAGTAAAGTGTGCTGATACAGGCAAATGTTCAATAGAACTTACAATGGAGAATCCTATACTAGTTGAACATGTTAGGGCAATAAAGAAGGAAGATTTGAAAAATATACTCAGGAAACACAGTAAACAAGTAATTTTGTTTTAGAAAGAATAAAAGTGGATGTAAGAGGGGAAGATCCTGAAGCAATGTTTGATACACTTCAATTTATGTGGCTTTTCAGATTTAATTCATTTTAGCTGCCAGATTTGAATGGCAACTTCATTTCAGCATGCTTCTTAAAACTAACAATTTTAAAATATAAGAAACTGTTTTAATTGCTATAATAAGGACTTTGTGCAGTAGGATGTTGTCTGGTGAACTATTTTACACATTGATAGAACAAAAGTTCTAATGCAAATATTACAATTTTTGAAAGTTTCATTTGCAGAGTAAACATTATTTTATTTTGTTTTATTGTTTTTTAACACATTTTATGCCATTTCATTTATTTGGGTGGCTGTGGTGGTGGAGCAGTTGGCATTGCTACCTCATAGCAAGAGGTTCATCTGGTTCAGTTCTCAGCCAGTGTGCCTCCTGTTTGGAGTCTGCATGTCCTCCCTGAGGTCACATGGGTTTCATCCCAAAGACATGCTGCAGGTGGATTGGATACTCTAAACTGGCTCTAGGTGTGTGTGCACCTCCTGTAGAAGGTTGTGTGCTGGGCTGCCAACTCAACACTGTAAACCTCCACTGCCAATTTATTTCTGAGGACTATTGTTCCGCTGTGTTGACCCCTAATGGGAAATGCCAGAAGAACATGTTATTTTATTTTTATGGTTTATTTTACAGAGTGTTCAGTTAAGAATTGATGCCTGGCTATTTTTCTTCCACTTGTAAACATTGAAAACAAGCTTCCAGCTGTAGAACAAAAGTAAATGGCAATGTCACTTTCCTAGATGAGCTCTGCAAGTCATGGGTGTATGGCAGTGAAGATCACTTCTAGTTATAAGCTGTGAGAAAAACTCAGTTTGAGATTTCACTGTGTGATACCTTAAACCTCCTGTAATGAAGGCCCATGCGATATATATGTAAATGACCCCCTAAGGACATCAAGTGACTTCTGAATGCCCATGACTTTTGTATTTTTTAAGTCTTTATGGTTACATTCAGGCCAATAAAGCCAAATTCCACTAACTGTGGACATGCATGTTTCGGTCTTTCTATTGACCTCATCAGCATAGCTTAAGTGGATAGTTTGGCTATACTTCAGAAACAGAGGGTCTTTAATCACAGCTTGGTTTGGATGCAATTAGAATATTTTGCAGGCAGCTTAATCTTTATGGGCATCAGCTGAGCTTAAATAGTTCTGCTTATTCTTTGTTTAATAAACATATCTGGTTATGTAAATCTGTCTAGAATGAGGTCAGTAGGCCATAGGGATGGATGTTAGGCCTAAATGCTGTACAACAGGTCTGATATGGGACTATAGGAGTGTGAGGCAGGAGACAATGTGCCTAGATGGAAGCTTAATGGCCAGGTTATTAGACACAAGGCTACACTTCCTTTTACCTGCGCTATGACAATTAAGTGACTATACTGCTGTTAGACTTTACATTCTAATATCTGATTCAACATAAATGGGAGTGGGAAAATGTCTCAGAGCAGTGAAGACAAGTGCAATGATAAAGGGGAACAATACTAGAGTGTTTATATCCTAGAATATCAAAGGCTACCTATATTAAACATATGGTAGTGCTTCAGAAATTACAGCAACAGTAGTCAAAGATAATTCTATTACAGGAGACTAAAATTAGGGCAAAATATATCCATAGCTTCCTGAAAGGATTGAAAGGTTGTGTGGTTTACAGATGTGCCAAACAATACATGGGATGATTACTTTAATTCATGAAAAATTGGGATGGACAAATGAATACAGTGTAAATGATGAGGAAGGAATATGAGTAATTTGTAAGGTGACTGCAAGAATGGAAAAAAAAAGTCTGGAGATATCACCCCAATGAAGACAGTCCAGCATATATACAAAAATTCTGGTAAATATTCAAAGCCCATTCAAAAGTAATGTAGACATCCTGATTGGAGAACTGTAATGTGAAAAGTTATCTCACGAAAGATAGGATTCCATTAGTTAAGAGAAAATTACCAAAATGTACAAATACACTTAAAAAGGAGCAGTGGTTCTGGCTTTAGTGGACATTTGAAAAATTTTTCATGCAGAGGAGTTAAAGTTCACATTGACAGCCAATAGGGTGGACTACAGTAGTAGGACTGACTTTTGGCTGATGTCTAGGAGCTTAATTTCATGAGTCAAAGGGGTACGGCTTACACAAAGAACACTTTGCAATCACTGTGCAGTAACATCCACTTTGCAAGATGTTGCCCTATATTACAGCTATACAGAATGGAAGTTAGACCCATTGCTTATGAGAAAGCAGGAATTTATAAAGGCGTTAAGGCTGTACATAAGAGAATTTTGGGATCAATTGCCATCAGCGTGGCCTATTTTTTCTATCTTCTGGGAATTTTTCAGAGTCAGGGAATGGACCCAGAATATATATATATATATATATATATATATATATATATATATATATATATATATATATATATATATATATATATAGGGGAGGAAAAGAAGTTTAAATAAAGCAAATAACAATTTGGCAAGATGAGTTGCAAATCAATACAAATAGGGGATCTTCCAGGCCATGGTCACATTGGCTCAGAACAAACAACTAGAGGATAACAAAAGGGCACACTGACTCCATGATATACATAACAGGTAGGAAAGGTACACTTAGTTTTATTGAGCTAAACCTTTGGTTTGGACAATGACCAATGGTGATTGCTACACTAAAATCTGAAAATGTTAGTCTCTGATGATGCCTATGGATAGGTGAAAGCGCTTAGTCATGTACATTTTATGGTTTGCCACTGTGTTTTTAACAGTTTATCACTGTGCTTTTATCAGTCCAAGATTAAAAGTGTTCGTTTTGGATTCCGGACCAGACTTGTGGTTATTTTTTTACACTTAGTGGATTTTGGGACTGTTTGTTGGTTAATGTGTGTGTGTGTGTGTGTGTGTGTGTGTGTGTGTGTGTGTGTGTGTGTGTGTGTGTGTGTGTGTGTGTGTGTGTGTGTGTGCGTGTGTTTATGTTCCTGGTGAGTGTCTGACTTCTCTTGTGTAGTGGTACTGTTATGAGAAGGGCTTTTTTAAGGTAAGCTGCACATTAGGATTAGCGGCTGGGTTAGGGTTTCCATCTAATACTAAGGTGGAGCAGGGGCTTTGGTTCTGTAACCAATTCAGCAGAACAGAAACACAGTTTTGTATTTGATACCTGCAACTGACTCACATAGCTCTATTCAGGAGTACTGCAGTTCATTCAACAGCTTGGAATGTAACAAAGGAATACAAATGTAATTTATAAAGTCAAGAAATAAACAGCAGTATGTAACTTCAAGTTTCTTTTCAAGTCTCTTAACTTTTGTTGTACTGCAGTGCCGTAGTCACTTTTGGAACAGAAAGGAAAGCGGTAGCTAACTCTATTGTAGGTTATTAGCACACATGTCTCTCAGTTGTAGTCTATTAGAAAAAATAATAACACACACTTGTAGAATGAGTTATGACAAAAAGCTAGTCGGCACATAAAACCAGTGCTTCTACCTGCATTCTCCTCCAGATGTGGCATTTTTGTGACACTGGACACAGAGGAAGCTCAAAGTACAGCTCTTATTCAACTCACTACTTGCATTATTCACTCTCTCTGTCTAGTGCTTCCTAATCTATACAGTTGGAGGCATACTTCCTTCCTTCCTTCCTGGAAATTAATCTCTAGGCATGACCCCCCCCCCCCCAAATAAGACGTAATCACAATCTCTACTCAAACTTCAGTCCAGGACAATGAACCTTCCTCTTGAGACTCTAGCAAATCTGTCATTTCTTAGAAAAAGACTTCCTTTATACAAAAAATAAATGACACGATTGGTCTTTTAATGACCCATTAACCCAACTTGAGGAAATTTCTTCTTTAACTAATACACAGCACCATCTATCTACTTTTAAAGAAACTGCTTTATTTACATAATATTTGTATCAGCAATGCCATTAACATAGCATTACAGTATTCACATCACATAGAGCATTCAGTAACACAAAATTATGTTTTTATACATATATATATATATATATATACATGGTCTATGTAATTTAAATAATCATTTGAGTGAATCCAAAATGGTTGAGTCCATTTGATTAAAAACTCATTCGAATGAAAACTCATTTGAGAGAAAACCTTCTCCATAACAAATATAGCATAAAAATGATTTTGCAGGGGTGCAAGCCCCCTACACCCCCTTTACTTATATATACTAACTCCACAGTCATACAACATGATGAAAATGAAAAACACCACACACAGAGAATCAGTGCTGGAACACAAACACAAACATCTACAAAGATATGCATCTGGAGCGTTTCTCCCTGGGCCTCTGCTGAAAATTGGCTTCATTCCAAGTCGGACTTTCCTGTTAAACAAATGGTAAATAAATAAATAAATAAATAAATAAATCTACACATCTGGGGATACAATATGAATCTGACCATTACATTCCACACATAGCCCGCTAGACTCACTTCCCTATTTACTTCTATGATAAGAAATAACACCATGACATGTTTTGTATAGACTTCTACAATTTTCCATCAAAATAATTTTCAATTAAATGAGCATTTAAACAAGTCACATGTATTCATATACATATAAATAAATATATATATATATATATATATATATATATATATAGATATATATAAAACTCAGATAACACTATATGAATGTATACATATGCTACTGTGTATATGCACACAGCAAATAACTGTATATGCACTTCAGCAGCATTAACTTTGAAATATATAATTTGCCTTAACATCAAAATTGTTTATACATGTAATTTGTTAAAATTGTTTATATATGCACATACTTTCAAGCATACATATACAGTACTTTTATATGCAGGTATGCATGACAATATATGTGCATGTAAACACATTTTATTTATTTATGTAAACAAATTCTCAATTCACTTCCATATATACATGTCCCTGACAAACACACACACACACACACACACACACACACACACACACACACACACACACACACACGTTGTGTGTGTATAGATGCTTTGAGGATGGTGAGGTAGAAGCATTAGACAGAACCCAAAAGTATAAGAAAAAGCAAAGGAAAGACATAGGTTTACCTACAGAAAGTGAAATGGAAGTAACAGTTGCTGGGAACTTAAGAAAAAAACAGAAACTGATTGCAGTACTATAACAGGATGTAAGGAAAATTTTAGTATAAGGATTCAAAGGGCATTACTCTCCATTTGAAAGGGAAGGGTACAAAGTATGGGTGATTCTCAGTTACATGGAGTCAGAAATGTCCTGCTCAGAATTTACCATGAGTTGGTGACTATAACCTCCCTTCCTGGATGTAAAATATTTAAGCAATAACCCACGGCTGGGTGTGGGTAATGCTGGATTTACCCACAGTTGGTGTGGTTTGGTCATGAGATTGAAGCCTGAGTGACCAAACAAAGCCAACCATGGTTAAATCTAGCATTGCCCACACCCAGCCGTGGGTTATTGCTATTGTACAATGACATTATTTAAGAAAAAATACTTACTTTTCTTAAATAATGTCATTGTATAATGCCTCTGTGCTGCCCTTCCACAGTTTTCTTGTATCCTGGGGCATTTCTGATGTACTGCGCATGCATGAGGGACTTGTGTTCCCATGCTTACACAGTACATCAGTGCTGTGCAGAGGTAGCAATGGAGAAAAGAAGATCTCCATTGCTTTTTTTAAGATATTTTGTGATGTTATAAAAGTTCTTAAACTCGTATAACATAGCGAGATATCTTAAAACAAAGCAACGGAGATCTTCCTTTGTCCGTTGAAAGGAAGATCTCCATTGCTTTTTTTTTAAGATTATCTCACTATGTTATACGAGTTCTTCAACTCGTATAACATAGCGAGATATCTTTAAAAAACAACAGAGATCTTCCTTTCTCCATCGCTACCTCTGCAGAGCAAAGAAATGTAAAAAAAAAAAAAAAAATCAGGAGATATAGTAACGGAAAAAGTCGGGGCGACCAGACCTTTTTCCAATAGTATATTCTTGGATTTACAATGGACATGCTGGTTGGGCTGGTCAATCAGCATGCTCGTTTTTGAATATTAATGGCCAGTCATTGTATAATGAGTATTTATATGCATTACATATCTTTTTTTTTCATACAAGGAAGGAATATGATCTAGAGATAGTTTACCTGTGGTACCAGTGATATATGCATTTTTTGCAAATGTATTTTCGCAAATGATGGGTTTCACCTTGGTGGAAAGTGCAAAATGATTTTTGGAAATTATCTTACAATAACTGTGAAGGATTATTGAGGAAGGGTAGTCTACAAATAGGAACACCCACATCCTATAATGTAAAGAAAAGTACTTAATTGCTTGTTGATTAATATCAGAAGTTTTTAATAATTAGACATGTGAATTTGAATTTTTTTTGGGGAGTGAATACCCATGATATTGTTTGCTTTGCTGAACCTTAATTTAATAGCAACAACCTCTCTGTTAATTTTGAGGGTCATAAAAGTTATCATACCTATAAGAATAATAGGTTGGGCCATCCCCCTTTTATCAAAAAATGTGATTACTTTCTGAATTAGTAATGATGTGTTAACTAATGAGATTATTAAAGCAAAAATTCAGCCTAGGAATATAATAGTTAAGACTGCATCTTTCGATCAACCACCCAAATATGAATACTGCAGACAATGAGAAATTTGTGATTAAGTTGTATAACTATGGAGAACACTGGACTGAGATAGTGCGCTTTTCATGTTCTTTGAAATGTTACAGCAGACGCATAGATTTGCACATGTGATTTGCTGTCCTAACATTTTAAATCATGATCACTAGTGGTCTCTATTATCGCCCTGAAAAAAATCTAAAATACTTATTCTTTAAAATATAATGTTGAGCTGTAATAGTTATGTGATTATTTATTAAATGTTATTCTAGCGACAATTTCAAATAGATAATGTGAGATTTAAGAAATATATTTTAGTAGTTAATTATTAATTTTCAACTGTATATGGATGTCTAGCATTGATTATTGAATTAACAATGTTAACAATATAAAACAACATTCTTTAAACAAGTAAATATATAAATAATATTTGTAATTAATATGTCTGTAATGGAGAACACTGGAATATATAATTATTTGAAATTGTCACTAGAATAAAATTGTATAGCTTTTAAGCATTAAATCAGTTGATTCCTGTATTTAACTCACTATTATTATTCTCCTTTCTGAAAAAAACAGCTAATACACAGTGCTGATGACTTCAAGTGGTGATAAAGGAGAACGTCGGACTGAATGTAACTCACATTCATATTCACAGATGCAATTTATGGTCAGGCCAGTGTTCCCCATTATCTCCAGGAATTTTATTTATTTATTTTTTTCCTGGTGTCCAAAGTGCCCCAAATATTAACTGGAACACCAGAAAGATGAAGAAGGAAACCTTTGACACCTTGGTTGTCCAGCATATCGTGTTTGATTTCAAGCAAACTGTTCTAGATCACACCACTAGAGAATTGTTTTGGCATGGTATTTATTACAAACTCTGATACCATCATCCATGGGTGTAAAATAGTTTCAGATTTAACTCTGACCATCTTGTGGTTGCATGGAGTTTTAGCTGTGACATGGGTAGAATATCAACAAAAAAAATTATCAAGGTAACTATACCTCTCTTGAGCAAGAAATAGTTAATTCAGGGACGAGGCAAAAGATTGGGCAATTATTTCTAGTCAATGTCATTTTTTAATAGGTTCATGGACTGACTTGTATTTAAATGTATTCTAGTATGTATTCAATTCCAGAACCATAAGGTGAATATAGCAATGGTTTGGTCCCGGGGCCCGAGCCGGAAAACAAAAAAAGCCAACCGTAGTATTAAGCAGAAAGTTGCTATTGAAGTATCGACATTATTTAAGAAAAGAAACTATTACTTTTCTTAAATAATGGCATCGTTGCTTTTTAGTGTCTCGCTATGTTAATGAGTTTAACATAGCGAGACGTTTTAAAAAATAGCACGGACATCTCTCCTGTGCTTATTTAAAAACCGCTATGTTAAACTCATTTAACATAGCGAGACTCTAAAAAAGCAGGAGATCTTGCTTTCTCCGTTGCTTTTTAAAAAACACTAAATGGGTTTAATGGTTTTAACTTAGATTAAGCAAAGCAATAAACGGAGATCTCTGTTGCTTATGTTAAACCCATTTAACATAGCGAGACAGTGTTTAAAAAAGAGTTATACTAATGGAAAAAGTCCTGGTATAATAAGAAATCATCCACACCTTGCAGGATGTGTTTCCTTCAGAAATGTTAAACAAAAAAGCATTTCTGGACAATGAATGGAAGATAAATATGTCAAAAACACAAAATTAAACTTGAGCAGTTTACCATAAAATTGAAAAAGTAATTATAAAAGATAAAATAAGGTAGAAAATCAGAATCTAAGGAATGTGCACACAGAAAACATGAACTTGATCCATAGTCTACAGGAATGACTCATAAGTTAAATGTGAAAGCAGGACAACCAACAATATGGGATATGATTTATTCCTTGTACTGTAACCCGCCTGCAGTTTCACACGTTGGAACTTCATATTCTTAGAAGATGTCAGAGCTAATTATAACATGCATGTTATCAGGATAGATTTAGAGCATCCATGCTATTGGGATATGAGTACAACAAAAGTTTGCGATATTCATGCTGTAAGTGTCTAATATGTTAGCATTGTGGAGATCAGTAATTTACAATGCAGTTATAAAAGTTATGTTCATGCAAGACTGTAAAATGTCAATAAAAATGAGTCATTCAAAAAAGATACAAAATGAAACTGGCAGTCTACACAAAAGTTAATAATAAACTGTTTTTGAGACACATACACTGTTTTGGTGACCTTGCACAAGGAACATTGATTTCTGGGATGATATTGTTGAGAAGGAACATGGTAGTATTGTGAACATTCTGTGTTAGTTTTTTTTTTTATTCTACTACCCCAACATCTAGCATTGCAGTTATGGTCATCGACCCTGAGACAGATAAATGCCCTTGTATCAGAGAAGAGTTTGTGCTTGCAGTTAGTGCAACTAGAAGCCATGCAGCTGTCAAAGACATTTCCAAAAATGCTACATTGCCTCACTCAATTACTCCAATCTACCTTGTGCAGTGGTTATGTTCCAGAAGTTTGTATGAAAGCCTCTGTCATTCCAGTCCACGATGGTAGCAATCATAGTCTTCCTTCAAATAATCACTCAGCTAGTTTGTCAAATCTAGTAGAGAAGGCATTCATAAGAACATTATTAACTCCATTCTCCACTGCCTCAAGAAAATTATATGACATCTGTCAGCATGGATTTATTTCATGGAGATGTTGTAAGATTAATGCATTGGCTTTTTAAACTAATGCTGTTGATTCATTTTAGCATAGACTCTAACTGGATGCCATGTACCTTGATTTAATAAAGACATTTGGCTCTGTTCCTCATTGCAACATTCTTGAAGTTACAGAAAATATAAAAATTAACTTGTCTGTTGCAGTCTGTTGCATCTTGGGTTGGATTTGAAAGAATCCAGAATATATTCACAGGGCAGATCAAAGGACCTCATGGAATGATGTTTAATGATAGGTTCAAAATGTTGAAGCTGTGCTCTGTTTCCTATAGACTATTGAAAGGTGGCATTATACTTATCTTCAAATATCTTAAAAGAAAGTTACACTATCACTTCATGACGTTTCATTTTGAGCATATTGCATCTGTGTTCAAACTGGATATCTGTGTGTAACAGAACATCTTGGTAAACGTTCCTATTGCTCTTCTGTTTATAGAACAGGTATAATTTAGAGCTCCTTTCCCTTGCCTTTGTTCATTAGGCTATCTCCATCCTTATCTATTTGTCAAGCTCAGCTTAGACAACTGATTTGGGGATGCCTTGGTAAACAAAGTCATCAGGCTGAGAAACTCCTTGGTGGCTTTCAGTTACCTGTAAATGCTACATCGGACACTGAACATGCAATATATATATATATATATATATATATATATATATATATATATATATATATATATATATATATATATATATATATGTATAAATATATATGTGTGTGTGTGTGTATACATAAGTACACACCCAAATGCAGATAAATAAAATTGTTGTAGAAATATCTAGATCTAGCCATGCCATGGTGTAGCAAGATAAAGCTCTCGCTGCAGCCCATGTGACATGTACTTGATTAGTGTCTAGGGAGTGAGAGGCACAGCAGGAGAAGGATGGCTGTGACTATCCTTTTGGGGGAGGGCATGCACCTGCACGCTCCTTGCATTAGATATCTTGAGGAGGCTGGGGACTTGTATGGTGCCATGTTCTAACTGGGAATCAGCAGTGAAACTTTGCTGAATTTCTGTGAAGGTGAGACAATATGCCACACACTCCCCATTACATGTCTGCTCATTGGATAGCTACTGCATGCATATGGAAGAAATCAGATGTTAGGGCATAACGTAAAACCCTTTGGCAGCAACAAGATGTTGCACTGGGATGATATGAACTCCTCACTAGCTCTAAGCATGGGTTGGAGTAAGTCTGGGGGTGTACTGGTGTTCCCAGTAGATGAGGGAAGTGAATGAGGAACAGCCACTGGTGGTAACCAATGGTCAGCTAAAGGGAAAAAAATAAACACGCAAAAAAAAAAAATGGTAGCACATTTCAAGTTTATTTCAGATTATTTTTATACTGCATTGAATCTGATCACAGTACCATATCTCATAAGCCCTGTGCCTGTACTCGTCCCCCACAGAATTTTAGAAGGATTATTAACAGTACTATGTATAACTTATCTGTCAGCAGTTAACAAAGGAAATACATATCCAGTACTTCTTCTCCTCCTTTCAACGTCTCCCATTTGGGGTCACCACAGCCTGGCACCCAACCTTCCTCAGAAGACACACACACACACTTAGGACCATTTTAGAATGTCTAATCCACCTGCAGCACGTTTTAGGAATGTGGGAGGAAATCCATGTGAACACAGGAAGGACATGCAGAGTCTGCCCAGAAGGCACCCCAGCCAAGAATCGAACAGCCTCTTGCTGTGAGGTGACAACTCTAACTACTGCACCACTGTGCCTCCCTAAATACAGATCCAGTGCATACATCAGATAGTATATATATATTCTAAAAGTGCATCAAGTAGTTTTTCAGGGACACTTTGTCTATGAAACATTCCTTTTCATAATTAAAGTTCCAGTTATTTCAAAATTACTAGTAGTGTTTCTAATAACTAATATATATTGACTGAGAAGAATGTGTCTTTTTATCCTTTAAGGATGACAGCTATACAAGGGCAAAAGGCTGTTGAGAGACACTGGTTTGTTATAAGCTGAACTACAAATTGTGTTACTGTCAATATCCTTGGTCTAAAGAAGGTCTAAAAAGTTTACGCTTCGATGACTCACAGTTAGTGGTGGCCTTTCTCATAGGCAAACTACCTGTAAATCTAGGGAGCCATTCTTCCAGGAGCACTTTTTCCATAATTAATTATCATTTTTATAACAAGAAAACAAGACCACGGGGGGGGTTACTGTAGTTGATGTGACTATTCAAATCCCATTATATTTGAACAATCCATATTGATAGTAATACATACAAGTGCGACATGAATAGTGCTTGCCGTGATACAGTCTGAAGTGAGAAGCACAAGTTTTCATTAGCATTTTTTTAATATGCAGGCAGTGATCAACCAGATGTTTTGGGCAATGTACTTTACAAAACGTAAGGACACAAGAAAAAATAATTAAGGTTGCGGCAGGGAGGATAAAGGCCCCTAATGTTGTTGTTGTTGTTTGTCTTTCGGCTTCTTCCCGGTAAGGGGTCACCACAGCAGAACTCCGGTCCGCTAATGATTGGCAGTAGAATTTTATGAAATGCTGAGGTGCCAGCTCGATGTCCAACCTTCAACAAAGGTAGGCCCATTTACGCACGCATGTCTTTTGAATGCTGCCCAACCATGGGGAGGACATGCAGACTCCACACAGAATGCACTCCCAAGCCCAGCCGAGAATCGAACGGGAGAACCTCTTGCTGTGATGTCATATATTATAACAGGTTTTGCTCATCAACATGTATTTTCTGAACAATAAGACAAATGAAATAGTAATGTCTGGCATTATGACTGAGGGTAATTCTTAGTAATTTTCCAGAAAATCATAAATTAGTGTGTGTTGAAATGATGTAGAAAAGAGCAACATTGAAAGATTAACACTGAATTTCTTTTCATGATAATGATTTTTGTTCAAACCATAAATGGATAAAATGGTTGTTTTGAAAAACCTATAAAATGTGTCTCAGACCATCTAGAACCCCCATGGCTCCTGGAAACTGTATGGCCCCATACTCCCAGCTTAATGCACTTCCATCCTTTAAAGTTATCAGAATGCAGTCCTGCCTATTTAGGATTTGTTGCATTAATACATTCAGGGAAAAATAAACTGAAGAATAAGGCAGTTAGAATTGCAAAGTAACCTGAATAGTATGGATAGGACAGGGTGGGAGTGACCATGGGGCACAGGGTAACATGCATGGAGGAACAAAGGGGAGGCCACATGGAGCCTTTCACCAATGCCAATATGTCACCTAAGACCAGCTTGATCTAAGTGATATTGATAGTTAAAGGAGTATATACACTAAACACAGACGCTCACATAAAGCATGAATATTGTTGATCAACACTGCAGGAATAACCAAAACCACATTAATGTACTGACCATGAATTTTACTGTTTTACAGGCATTTACTGAAAAATGTCCATGTTCTAAATACAGGCATCTACAGACCATGAATATACCTTTAGCTTTAGTCTTAACTTGCAATGAATATCCTCAAAAATTAAAAAAAAATATATTATGCAATATAAATAGACACCAACACTGTTGAAAACAGTAACTGAAGTCCAAATATACCAAATTTCACAGCAACGGAAATAACAGCACAGACTAAAAATAAAAATTGTTTTAATTTCTGATTCTGGTACCTCGGCCTTCGCCTTCAATGGAATAGTTTACATGCTCAGAAGCAAGTCTATAAGAACCACCTTCTAATTACATTAATTGAATTCAATTAACAATATTTCAAAGATTTGCAATATAAATAGAGCCAGCATGAGCAGAACTTTACAAAAATTGATCAAATTGATTAAGAGGGATGAATGATCAATTCTATCTCTCAGAGTCCTTAGAAATCTGGATAGTGTGTTGACAGACCTCTGATGTAGATCTTCAGTTTGTCACTGGCAAACGTGGAAATGCCTGAGGATAGCAAGTGTGATACTTATGTATGGGGGGGGGCAACAAACTTGTTTCCTTAGCAACATTGGTAAGGAAAATCAAGAAAATAATCCTGAAGAGAAGGCTAATATCATTTATAGATAACAGCAATCTCCAAGATGGCCACCTAGATGGATTCATGGACAGAAAGAGTTGCCAGTCAAACTTGCTCCAGTTTTATGACTGGGTTACTTGTGGACTTGACAGAAGTATACCAGTATAAGCAGTCTACCAGGGCATCAGTAAGGCCTTTGAAGAAGAAGCTGATAATAAAGCTGTAGAGGTTGGGATCTGGACACAGACCAAAAGACTGGACAGCTTCATGGCTGAATAGTAGGGGAGACATGGTTGTAATGAAAGGCATTTGTCTCAGGCATATTTGGGGAAAAAGAGAACAGGCTCAACCTTATTGTTGATGATACAAAGTTTGCTGGAAAATGGAGGGAGGAATCTAAGAAATTATTTGCTTAAGCTGAACAGATAGGCAGAATAGTGACAGTGAATCTACAAAGATATTCAATACAACATAGAATGGAGGAAAGGGGGTAAGAGGGAAGGTAGTGATGGAGGAAAAGGGGTAAGAGGGAAGGTAGTGATGGAGAAAAGGGGTAAGAGGGAAGGTAGTGATGGAGGAAAAGGGGTAAGAGGGAAGGTAGTGATGGAGGAAAAGGGGTAAGAGGGAAGGTAGTGATGGAGAAAAGGGGTAAGAGGAAGGTAGTGATGGAGGAAAAGGGGTAAGAGGGAAGGTAGTGATGGAGAAAAGGGTAAGAGGAAGGTAGTGATGGAGAAAAGGGGTAAGAGGGAAGGTAGTGATGGAGGAAAAGGGGTAAGAGGGAAGGTAGTGATGGAGAAAAGGGGTAAGAGGGAAGGTAGTGATGGAGGAAAGGTAGAATGCTAACTGCCTTAAACGAGCAAACTGCATATTCTTGTTTCCTTCTGCCATTAAGCAGATTATTCTAAGACGTATCAGAAATACTCATTCTAGGGATCTAATCCTTGTCTGCAACATCAACAGAACAGTTTGAAGGGACAACGGATGTATCTCCCACAGGATACTGCTGCTCTGGAACAGACTCCCCATCCTCATAAAATGAAGTTCATCCCTGTCAGTATTTAAGCACAATTTGGATCTATGGATAGGTAACAGAAAAATTTCCCCAGGACTGCCCCTTCTACTATTAATGGACAGAGGCAGCTCCTAAATGCTTTATCCCATGCATGGGTCTCCTCAAATCATCTATGGTATGATCCTAGTTATTCCCATTAAGTATTATATATAATAATCAACCATGGGATGAGTGAGGCCAGTCTCTAACCAAATGAGATTGTTTAATTTGAGCACAAAAAGGGAATTGGCTTGGGCTAAAATGTACCTCAAAGGCAGCTAGCCTAGTACTTACCTATGACCCTATGAAGCTATACAAATTCCTTGAATATTTTCAGCTATAGTACTAGTTGTTTTCCTTTCTTTGTTTGTCTTTCCCATTTTTATCATTTTATGATCTCTAGTCCTTAATATAGCAATAACACATGGTTAGAGTATACTATGATATGATCACAGCTGCTGGCTAGTAATAGTCTTTTTAGGTTTGTGAGAGGATTTTTATGGTATTCTCATGATTTGCTTTTCTCTTTCAGTTATGTTCTGTTTATCTGTTTTCTCATATGTCAAATGCTATTTGGCATTATACATTACTCTTTCTTAGTAATTAGCAGTAAACAATTGTAGTGTAAAATGAACTGGATATACTAAAATGCATTTACATATATTGTACATACGCATGTAATAGTATTGTCCTTTTAATATAATGTATGTCATTGCCCATTTAAGAATAAGTATGCATAAGTATGCACCATAATGCACCACAATGCACCGTTAGCACTGAGCTGTTGGACAACTGAATGTGATATGCTGACGTGTTAACATTGTGTTGTGTAGTCATATTGTCTGTAATAAAGTTACCTGTTTACTAAATTCAATGCTGAGTCCTGATTTCTGAGATGATCCTCATTAGAAACAAATTGTATTTCATTGCACCACCAGATACTAGATAACAACAAATATCCTGCGTGAAGAAATTTGCTGTGGTTGAAACTTAGATGCTTACTCGTACTCATTTTAAAAATTATTTTACTTATTGTTCAGAAAAATTGTTTTATTTACTACCTTGGTTATAGGAAGCCAAATATTTCATTTACAGATTCTGTATGAGCTTTGACTGAACTAACGTCATTACAAACTACACTTATATAGATTGAAGTAACTATGGACAAGTTGGTAACAAAATAAATTTTTACTTAAACTTTAATTTCTTTCATATTGGAGAGTAGGGTCCTTCTTCTACAAAGTACTTTCTAATATGCTTGTATTTTTCATTGTCATATGCAGCAGCAAATGGTCAACAGCAAATGAGTATATCTGCTTCTCAGAAGTAGTTTGATTTGAACAAGAGCGGTGAGCTTTCTTTGTAAATCTTTTAAGTATATTTCAATGTTTCAGATGTGTTAAAGCCTCCAAACCCAGGAATGGACTTATACAGTCCATTTCCTTTCATTTTTACCCTAAATGATAAATGTCATTAAAAGCTGTCTAGCAGACTTTGAAGCTGTTTCACAGTTTCAGACTACCTGATAGATATTATAAACATATTTCACAGTCGTAGCATTTTGTTATTGAAACAGTCCTTCTTTGTGGTTGCGCTATACTTTTCTAGGTACATTAGGCTATCTGCCTCCCTTTCCATGGATTAGAAATTCCATTCCTCGTGTATGGTTCAACTCATCTCTAGAAATGTTATAATGATGCATCAAATCCCCTCTTTTTAATTGACAAATAAAATACAGTTTTACTGCAGTCATTTCTTTAGTGCAAGGCTTATGTTTTTTCATTGGAATTCTCCTCTTCATATAGTACTTTTGGATTCTTTCCAATGTTTTTATTTTGTTGTTCTAGTAGATACAAAACTTGGTTCCATATCCAGCAATTGATCTCATTATTGCTGAAATGAGAAATAAGAGTACATTTTCATTCCCAGAAATAATAGTCCTGAAAATGGTCCTTTATCCAAAATAACTCTCACTCTTTTTTAAACTGTAACATCAGTATTTGCCCCAAAACATAAGGTACTGTTCACTAACACTCCAAGGTCCTTGTATTCCAAGACCTTTTTTAAAGTATTCCCATTTATGGCATTTTGGTAAAATTTGTTAAACTGATCCTTATATAAAACTGTGTATTTTTTATATTGAATACTTTATTGTTTTAGTCAGCCCAGTTATGCACTGTGACTATCTGTCCTTCTTCTTTGTATGGTTCCATATGAAGAAGTCAACATTTGAACCAGTTTACAATATATCCATTAAAGTACCAACTGTTCAGAATCTGGAAGATTGCAAAGTGTGAAACTGAGTCAAAATATTTTATCAGATTGAAGTAGACTGTACCAAAATATATAGTGGATATATAAAGTGTACATACCCCTGTTAAATTGCCAGGAAACTGAGATTAGGATATTTTTTCAGCATGGCTAATGTTTGGTGAGATCATACAGCACAGATTTAATAACATTCTATAGATCTGTTATTGATGCATGGTATATACAGTGGATATAAAAAGTGTGCACAGCCCTGTTAAAATGCCATTTTTTTGTGATATAAAAAATGAGACTACAATAAATAATTTCAAAACTTTTCCAACTTTTAATGTGACCTATAATCTGTACAGTTCAGTTGGGAAAACAAACATATCTGTTAGGGGAAAAATATAAAAAATAAAAAAAAAAAGTACAATAAGCCGGTTGCATACTTTGTTGAAGCACCTTTTGATTTAATTACAGCATTCAGTTTTCTTGGATACACACCTGCCACCAATTAAAGAAACTGATTAACGTTACCCAAATAAAGTTCAGCTGTCCTAGTAGGATTTTCCTGACATTTACTCAGTTGCCTGCTACAGTAAAAGCCATGGTTTTATATCCACTGTATATGTCATGCATCACTAATAGAGCTATAAAATGTTATTAAATTTGTGCTGCATGAACTCTCCAAACATTAACCATGCTGAAAAAATATCCTAATCTCAGCTTCATTGAAAAACATTTTTAGTAGGACTACATATTGCTTGGGTATGAGGAGTTTTTACAATGCTTGCAAAATAAAAATCTTACATAGGCATTGCTTCATTAAATATTATTTTAAAATCACTTTCACCTGATGTATACATAATTACATGTTTTTAGGTATTAATTTTGATGTTTGTGGAATTTAGTATGCTTTATGATAGATCATAATTTTATCTTTTTGCATATTTTAATAAGTGGTTTATATTATTATTTTGAATAAACTGTATCCATTTATAAAATGTTTCCTTTTGTATACTAGATTTTGTAAAAATCTAATTATTTTATTCAGATGCTATGTTATTTTATCTTATGACTTTTTAATTTTTCATTATGTGTGTGGAAAGTTAATTTAAATAACAATGAACCTTTTTAAGTTTTAATAAAATCCAATTTTAATTGTAAGGGTGAAAGGCCTCAACTAATACATTTCATTATTAGGTTTATTTTCATACTGTGGTAGATTGATATTCTCTTTTTGGTACCTGGTGCCCATAAGTATATTATTTGCTGGTTCTGTATTTGATTACATTCCTGTTGTTCCTGTTTTTTGGAGTGTTTAGACATAAATTTACACCAAGATTATGTCTGTTCTTGGTTTGAGAGGTAGGAGCTATTAAGTGCTCATAAAGGGTGGTAAAATTTTAAAGGTTGCCTGCTTAAAGGTTTAAATGACTAGATCTGTTATGGTCAGTTTTATCATTTGCTTACCATTGGTCTTATGTTCCTGTTGTTAGTCTTGCCTAAACTCCAGCAAATGTTTGATTGTCCAAATTATGGCTGTCCATATACAGACATCTTGTCACCTACCTGAATTGGTAAGGGTGATAGCATTCCCCTAGAAGAGCTTAGTAGACAAGCACCCATTACATGATCTACTGCACTCTGTGCATGTTCAGGAAAATGGGCATTTGCTGTCTTTGACTGTATACCATGGCAAATAGAGCCACAAAGAATTGCAGTGGATTTCCTTCAGTTTGGATGTTTAGGTAATTGTTCAGCTTCAGCTCTCATTTTGATCTATACTGTTATCTATCTCCTGTTCTGAATACGGCTGATTCCATATTCAAATGTATCTTGGATAAATTAAATTCTGCTATGATAACCTGCCATATATTTTTCCATGTAACTGAAGTGCCTATTTAATTTTACATAATCTTCAGCTCCTGTTTTCATAGCAGTACATCAGACATTAAATCATTTCTAACGTGTCTATTTTGCTACTTACACTATTCACATTTCTCTGTCTCACCTTTTTTCCTGAAATAGCCAGTTCCCTTTCTACAGGCTTAACTTTTCACCACCTTTGCTTAGCTTTTTCCTGCCATATAATAAATACCACAATACATTTATTTCCATATCCTTGATCTTGGATGGCTATGTCTCTGTAAAAGATAACTATCTACCTCCAATAACTACAATACTTACTTAAAATCACTACATTTAATCCTCAGACTTATATTATTACTTCTTAACATGACTTCAAGTCTTTCCCACCACATTTCTTACCTTGAAGCTATACATAGCATTATGTCTCCTTGATAGTTTAACTGATGGTCATCTGATTATAAATTAAAATCATTAAAGCTCTTATTTTCAACAACATCCCAATCCTAAGAATATACTAAACTGAAGGTAATAATAATAATATTTAACTGGTATCTTTACAGTGCCCATCCCGTGTTACTGTTTTATTAATTGGAGCTCTTACCATTTCTTGTTTTAATTATTTCATAGCAGTAACAACAATTTAAGTAAAATGCAAGTTAAATATTAAGACTTTTGGATAGACAAATGAGCTTCCATGCATATTTTGCAGAGAAAATATTTATTTTATTTACAATGGGTTATTATGTAGACTAGTAAGGGATAAAAATTAATTGCTAAGAAATGTCTTAATTCTCTAGACTGGGACATCAGTAATGTTGATGGTAGATAAATGTGGCCCACAAAGGACAGTATATTGATTTACCATAGATTATCAGGGATATGACTTATTTTACCAGTTAAGAAATACTGCATATTCTTGTAAAAATATATTTTCATACAAAATTGTCTCAAATGTTACCAGTACTTGAGAGTTGTTTAGATGTTTTTTTTTCTATTCTGGATTTTTATGACCATTTCTCTGTGAAATAGTATACATTGAAATGTACATAATAGTATGGATGGTAACCTAAAGAAAAAACAAAAATGAAGTCAAGGCAGAGATTCAAAACTGCAAAACCACAACACAACTGCCTTTATAAACACCACAAATGGACCATGACTGGCACCAAATTGATTATTTTGAATTATTGCCACATTTTATTGAAGTAAAATAATTAAAGTTGAGTGCTTTCATTCACATAAATGAACTTCATCAGAACAAAAGTGCATCACAACTATAAGTGAATATATAGTGCCGTCATTCATTTCCAAAGCATAATTAGCCAATATGATGTAAAAAAAAATAATTTAATTAAAACTAATTAAAAATGTAAGCTTTTAAAGGAACTTCTAAACAGCCTTCCTTTTAAACATATATTACTATGAAATATGTATTTTCAAGTATATATGAACTGTTACATAAAAATAGTTGTAAAAGGATAATGAAAAATAGAAAATTGTGTAGTTTGTATTTAGTATTTTGTGTTTTATAATTTTACAGATCTTAATCTTAAAAGAGTAGCAATGCAAATTATGTTATTTAACCCAGGGGGTCTATTAGCCCATAAGGACAATGGCTGATAAAGTTCCTGGTATTCCAGTAGATCTTCCCAGTGACCACCCCTAGGATTCTTACTTTTTCTAAAATGTAAAATCTAAACCTACTGTTTACACACACTCTAGCATGTTTTGCCAAGGAGTTGATTTCTACATCATGTGTGATATTGTAAACATGTTCATATATACGTTTCTTAATTGCTCTTTCCATCTTTCTAATGTAAAAGGCACCACACTGACAGATCATGATGTAGACAACTCCAATGGTGTTACAATTGTAATAACTCTGAACTGTTAAATCCATTCCACAGCTTTCCAAGTGTATTGCTTCAGTATTACTTATGTAGGGTCATTGTTTGCAGTTACCACAATTATACTTCCCAGTTTTCCCATTAATTTTACATTTGCACTGCCCTTTATTATAGGTTCATACTAGGCTATCTGCCCTAGGGCATTTATAAGCCTAGCCAGAGTGTGTTTGGCTTTTGCCACCCATTTTAAATTAATTTTGCTATGCCCTTTTTCGAGGTTAGTATACTGTGCCTCTATCTAATAGTGACACAGAAGTGATACCCGGGGTAAACCTACGATCTCCCATCCACTCATCAAGATTCCTCTTGAAGAGAGTCAATGAGGGATTCTGCCTAATCTGGACTGGGATTTTATTCCAGAGTGAAGGGAGCCTCTGGGTTATGAATCTGTCCCTCCAGCATGTCCTATTTATTTCAGTGCTGAGGTTCAAGTTTCTCGAGCGCGTAGCTCGATGGGATTTGGATTTTCTGAGGTGCAGCATGTCCATTAATTCCGGGTTGGACATGGTTTTATATGTCAGGCACAGATCGCCTCTGAGCAGGCAGTATGCCACTGAAAAGAACTGGAGTTTCTTTAACTGGGCAACATATGGCATCTGTTTGAGCCCTTTGATCCTCTTGGTGAGGTACTTTTGGGGTCTTTCCAGTTGCTGCAGGTGTCTGGTAAGGTACATCCCAAAAGGGGCATTGTACTCAATTATGGGCCTGATGAGGGATGAATAAAGAGGCACGATGACCTCCCCTGATCTAGATGTGAATCCCTTCATGATTAGGTGGGCTATATAAAATGTTTTTCTAACCACTTTGGCCACGTGGTTGTCAAATGAGAGATTGCTATCAACTTGGGTCCCCAGGTCCCTAATTACTTCTTCTGTACTTAATGGATTACCACCTATGTGGTAATTTGTGGGCACTTTGTTTTTGCCAAAGGGGATGACTATACACTTTTTGGCATTTAGCTTGAGGCCATGGCTCTGGCACCAGTTGTCTGTTTCTATGAGGCCCTTTTGGAGGGTGCTTGTGTCAGCTGGAGAGTCGATTATGGCGCCCAGTTTGCAGTCATCTGCGAACTTGGTCAGCCACAGTCCTTCCATGTTGGCCTGTACCTCTGAGAAATATATACCGAACAAGAGAGGTCCCAGGACTGAGCCTTGTGGGACGCCACTTGTAACTGGTTTGGAGTCTGACATGGCTCCAGCAATTCTAACCATGTGGGTTCTGTCTTTGAACCAGTTTGCAACCCATCTAGTGACATAGGGGTTTATATTTAAGCTGGTGAGCTTATCTATAATGCCCGAGTGGGGTATTGTATCGAAGGCTTTTGCGAGGTCCAGGTAGGCTGTGTGGACTACCCTCCGCTCGTCAATGGCCTTGGTGACTGTTTCAAAGAAATCAACCAGGTTTAAGAGGCAGGATCTGCCCTTAACAAAGCCAAACTGGGTAGGATCCAGTGTCTGTAGGTCCCCAATATCTTTATTTATGAGGTCCAAGATGATCCTTTCCATAGCTATGAAGACCAAGCTAGTCAGGCTTATGGGGCAATAGTTTCCAGGATCCGTTGATGCACCACCTTTGTGGAGAGGGACCAATGTTGTTGTACGCCACTCTTTGGGTACATATCCTGTAGTAAGGCTGAGACTGAACAGTAGTTTTATGTTTGGGTTTAGCTCTTCTTGGAGTTCATGTAGGACGCAGCCCGGGACACCGTCTGGTCCCATTGATGCTGTGTTTTTTGCTTTGGAAAAGGCAGCTCTTACCTGAGCATCTGAGATGTCAGGGGGGCAGCACTCTGCTGGGATAGATATTTGCCCTTTTGGTGGAGAAGGGGGGGGGGGAGAAGTTTGCGCTGAACCTGTCAGCTAGGATGTTGGCAATGTCTGTGGGTTCGGTGTATTTTTTGTCATTTTGGACTAATTCTGAGCATATCTGGGAATTCCCACCCAGGTTCCTAACATAACTAAAGAAAGCCTTGTGATTATCCTTAGTGTCCTGTGCAATTTTTCTCTCAAAGCTGGCCTTAGACGATGTTATGAGTGCCCGTAGTTTTTTGCTAATACTGATCAGAGATGCCTTCCCTTTTTGGGATTTTGCTCTATCATGTAGTAGCTTCCTCCTTCTATTATATAGCTTGTTTATGGCTGGAGTCCACCAGACAGGACGTCTGCCTTTGGAGGATTGGGTCTTGGTTTTATTTGGGATTGTATGATCCATGCATTCCTGAAGGTGTTCATAGAATGCGTTTGTAAAGGATTCTGCGGTCTGGGCCGTATTTTCCACAGGCCCGGGGGCTTTGAAGGATTCCACCTCGGTTTTGAGGAGTGTGAAATTTGCTTTAGAGAAGTTTTTCACTGTGGTTTTCAGGGCAGGGGGTGGAGTCGGGATGTGAATATCCAGTGAGATTAGTTTATGGTCTGATCTTACCAATGAGGTATACACTTCTGGTCTGGAGCATAGAGTCCCCATGTTGGTGATGATCAGGTCCAGTATGTTTTCCCCTCTTGTGCGAGTGGTAACAAGCTGTTCCATAGCATTTGAGTTTATAAATTCTAGGAACCTTTGGGCTAGGGTGTTGGAGCTAGAGTAATGCTCCCAGTCTATGTTTGGGTAGTTGAAGTCGCCCAATATAATGGTGTTTGGAGAGACCTTCATATTTTCCAGTGTTCTCAGGAAGGCCGAGTGGGGTTCCTGGGTTTGGGAGGGTGGTCTGTAGCAGGCTATAAACTGGAAGGCAGTTTTACCCACTGTTAGTTGCACATGGATAGTCTCTGATGCTTCGTGCTCTGCCACCAACCTGGAGGTGTGGGTATCTTTGACAAATATTGATACTCCCCCTCCTTTTGTGGTTCGGTCCAAGTTTTGGGGCTGAAAAGCATGGTATGAGGTATAACCTGGTAGTTCTGGGGTGCTCTCGGGAGCCTTGAACCAGGTTTCTGTTACTGCACAGATATCGATGTTCTCCATGCTAAGGAGAGTTTCGAGTGCGTTTAGACTTCTGGCGTTGAGTAGCATTACTCTTAGTTTCTTATCCCTTGTGATACCTATGGAGGTGGGTTTGTCTTTTGAGCCTTGCCTAAAAAAGGCACTATGGGGGTAGCAAGAGCCTTTGCCAATATCCGAAAGCCCAGGGGTGACAGGTGCAAGCCGTCCCTAGTGAAGCATCGTGGCTTGTTGAGCATGTCATCCCAGGCTGACAGGCATTGGATCCCCTTTGAATGACACCAATACTTAAGCCAATTGTTGAAATTGATCATCTTGTCTTCATATTGTGGCATCATTCTTGGTGAGGGTAAGATGTTACTCAAGGTCAAGGTCATACCGGCCTGGGCTACATGCTCAGAGAGCTCCTCTATGTCTCTTTTCATGTAGTCCAGGGAGGTACGTCTCAGGTCATTCACATCAGCATGGACAATGACTGAGTCATATTTGTACTTGTCTTGGAGTGACCTGAGTGCTTGTGTTATGTGGTGGATCCTAGCGCCCGACAGGCAGCTCACCGTGACCTTCTCCTTGTTCAGCCTGGTGAGCGGGACATCAGTGTGCCTGATGATAGAGTCACCTATTACAAGTGTATCAGGTGTGTTGTTTAGCCTTAAGGGCTGTGACTGTTTGGCACACTGGCTTTGTGAGCTATGTGTTGCACGTGTTTTGTTTTGGGGTAGCGGTTGCTTGGGTGTCTGCTTTGGAGGTCTCTGCTGCTTAGGCAGATTTTTATTTAGAGCCTCCGAGTATGTTTTTGCGTGTTTATGTGTTTGGTTTGCTGTCGTGGTAGGTATATGTGAGACTGGAATTGTAGTGAGTGTGGTTTCCTTCTCCTCCTGACTGGTTTTGCCAGTACTGAGTTGAGAGAGCTTAGCCTCCAGTATGGCTATATGGTTGCATCTCTCACATGTATTGGAATTTGTTGGGAGGAGGAGAGGGTTGTCTGTGTACATGAGGCAGTTGTAACATTGCCTCAAGATTCCCAGATTCACCAGCTGGACCGGAGAGGAGATTGACAACTGACCTTTGGGCATGCTAGAATAGTATTGGGAATTCCTTTATAATTGAAAAAAAAGGGCCAATGGGGAATGAGGTACTCAAGGGGAGTTTGTGAGGGTGTAGTGCTTTTAATATTTTAGTGCTGACTTATATAATTGCTTTAGTGAGCAAGTGCCAGGTAACTTAAATGCAATGTGTTACAGGTAACTTAAATGCAAAAATGACAAACAGTAACTTTCTTTCAAGTGAAACACGGAAATAAGTACAGTAAGCAATGCAGATATCACCAGGGATCCAGAGAAGTGCTGAAAAGCCGCGTTATAGGTGGAATTAGCGTTTCAGGGAAATAACAAGCAAACAAACAACAAGCATACAAACAAAGCTATATTCAGCAGGCCTAGATCTAGTCTATGCTACAGCAAACAAGATGTACCAATTTCAGTAAGAAACAGTTCAAATATGCAGGCACTATAAGCCTTTAACCAGAAATTTCCAGCTCAGAAGGGCAGAGTCCAGCCTCTCCTCCCACAAGAGTGCAGACCACGAACCCTTTTAATGTAAAACAACTGGCATAAAGCCCAAGTGCTTAAACCAGAATTAATACACTTTTAGAATAACAGACACTGAGCCATCAATCAACAGTTCCCAACTTAAAAGGATGTAAGCTACCTGTCCTGCCACCACAGTGCAGGCCACAAACCTTCCTAATGTAAAACAACTGGTCTGAAGCCCAAGTGCTTAATCCAAAAGACTTAGAATGATAGCTACACTTTAATCAAGTTACTACCAAGCAGTAATAAATACAATTGAATACTTTAAAGAATGCCTGGATTAGTGCTCAAGTTATACAAACAAAGCTAGATTCAGCAGGCCTGGATCTAGTCTATGCTACAGCAAACAAGGTGTACCAATTTCAGTAAGAGGCAGTTTAAATATGCAGGCACTATAACCCTTTAACCAGAAATTGACAGCTAGAAGGGCAGAGTCCAGCCTCTCCTCCCACTAGAGTGCAGACCACAAACCCTTTTAATGTAAAAGAACTGGCCTGAAGCCCAAGTGCTTAAAACAGAATTAATACACATTTAGAATAACAGACACTGAGCCCTCAATCAGCAGTTCCCAACTTAGAAGGATGTAAGCTACCTGTCCTGCCACTACAGTGCAGACCACAAACCTTCCTAATGTAAAACAACTGGTCTGAAGCCCAAGTGCTTAAACTAAAAGGCTTAGAATGAGTTACACCAAGCAGTAATAAATACAATTGAGTACTTTTAAGATGACACAAAAGCAAAATAAAGTAGGAAGAAACACAAATACAGTAAAAGCAGATACATTTTTTTTTTTTTGAGTGAGCAAATGAGATGGGCCCAGGAGTTACAGGACAGAAACAAGTGCAAATGCAGGCCTTCAAATCAGAAAGTTGAGAGAGATGGAAGACCGCCCAAACAGCCAATAACTACAAATTCTGGGCCAGAACCACTCCTTATGTGGTAGACAGGTTACCTAGTGCTTACCACTCCCACTGATAAGCTAGAAGGCTTCCCTCCAACACAGAAAGGCTTGGGGCTCAGAAGCTTACAATAGTCCTGGATACAGCAAATCTGTATCTGGAACACTAATTACAGGAAAGGTAGGAAACAGGCTTACAATTTTTTTTTTTTTTTTTTTTTTTTTTTTTTCAGAAAAGTAGCAAAAACAGTAGTAAAAACAATTCACATGCAGTGCAAGCTGGCACACTTGAGTATGTAGCAATATTAGTCCACACACAGTTTGAAAAAATGTAATTAAATTAAAAAGGACTAAAAGCAAGTGCAGAAAGGGTTTATTATGTAGAATGCGGCAAAGAGATGGGACTGGAGGAGTGTCCTAGATCAAATCTACAGTGGGGCGGGCACTGCAAAAGCCACCAAATTTAAACTACAACCAAGAACAGGGAGGGGGTGGGGAAAAGTTTCAACAGAGATGTGAGGAATCAGAGCGAAAATTATAAAACCAAAAAAATATATACTGATCTCTGTATATTTGCAGAACAGTAAGACAACAGATATCTAAGCAACAATTTAGCTCTATAATATAGAATAATACAGAAAAATATACTCAGCTCTATATATTTGCAGATAGTCTTGTAAGGCTGTCTCTCAACACACAGGTTCCACTATTAGACTCGTAATTATTTTTCAGACATAGTCCCTTCCTTTTTCTTTTTCTGAAAAATCCTTTTTATTGAATTTTCCACAAATACATAATAAAAGTGAAAGTAAAAAATTATTGCATATGTTCATAGGTTCATAGATTAGAAAGTTTGGATACCTTTACTCATTTATGTACTACATGCTATATTGTCTACAAAATGATTGCAGACAATACAGCATGTAGTACATAAATGAGTAAAGGTATCCAAACTTTCTAAAGAAAAACATTTAAACATTTGCAAGAAACTTTATGATTTACAATTGAGATGGTTACAACATATCTAGGGATTTCTTAGTGCAGAGTTATGCTGATGATGTTGAGAATTAGGATTGTACATGCAGAAAACCTTTATTTGTCTAGACTGGAAGAAAAAGAAAAAAGAAAACAGAAAAAACAAGAAGAAAGAGAAAAGAAAAGAAAAACGTTAACATTTTCTAAAACCTAGAGAAAAAAAAACATATTTACATTATATACAATATATACAATGTTGGAAGCCATCCTTTTGTTGAATCACAGAAATGTGTTTTCTAAATCAGTAATACAACTATTTATGTTCAATAACATAGAGGATTTATTTTAAATCAGCCACCTACTTGACATTAAATTTTAAGTATTTTGTATGTTAATCAAAATTGACTCTAGGAGAGAATTCCAGTATGTTTGGAAGTTTTAATACTTTTTGTAGCTAGTTTGTGAGAGGTGATATATTTAACTGCCATTTCTTTAAAGTTGTTCCATGAGAAGTTTTTGCTATTGACCCAATTCTTAGATATATAGAATTTAGATAGTGTGCATACTGTAACTAAAATATGTTTGTGCATTCCTATGATTGAACTAGGAATAATATGCAGGATCATTGTTTCCCAAGAGAGAGTGTTTTTTGTGTATCCAACTTTTTCTAGTTGCAGTCTTAGAGAACACCAGAGCTTGGAGATTTTCTCGCAACTCCAGAAGATGTGGAGAATATCCACATCTTCACTAGAGCAGAAGGGGCACAGCGAGCTTTTTTTTGTAACCAAATTTTTTGAGAACAGCTGGGGTATAATATGCATTATTGTTAATCATCAGTTGTGTGTATATGAGATTTTTGAAAGGTGTAAGTTACAAACATAGTCCCTTCCTATATGTAAACTTCAACACGTTTTTAAAAATGTCCAGTGTACCAGACAATTGACTGAACAAATACCGGTATTTACAATTAATCTCCTTTATTCCAAAATACTCCCTGTTATATTCAAAACAATAACTTTCATCATTCTGGGGTCTTGTGTTTTTTGTATCAGTATTTTTACTAGAATCATCAACATCACCCCTTCCCATTAAAATAGGCACAAATCTCTTACCCCAACCAGAAGTGAATTCTAAAATACTCTTAGATAAAAACTGGTTAGGGTAACCCCTTTGTAAAAACACGTTCTTTAAATGTTCACTTTCTTCCACAAATTCAGCAAACAAGGATGTCATACAAGCTGCATGCACCAGTTGGCCTTTAACAATACTTCTTTTTGGGGGCAAGGAGTGTTAACTACTAAAATGAAGGAAGGAATTACAGTAGGTCAGTTTACAGTAAATTTTAGATAAATATCTCCCTAATTCTTATAAATGAAGACATCCAAGTAATTAAATTCATTTTCTGTTATATATGACATAAATGTAAGAAATTCAGTAGTATTAGATAAATAATTGATAAATTTAACCAAGTAATCCTTGGACCCTTTCCACACAACACAGATGTAATCAAGGAAACTAGTGTAGAGGAAGCAATGTGTAAAATAGGAAGAATTGACTACAAATCTTCTTTCCCATTCAAATAATACTAGATTTACAAAAACAGAGGCATGTGTGGCCCCCATTGCCATATCAGTTTTTTGCTGGAAATTTTCACCCTCAAAATATGCCTAATTATATTTGAGAACCAATTCCATAAGTTCTACAACAGTGTGACAATCATTGTGGGACAAGAAATCAAATCTCCCAGTAGTCTCCTCAAACCATTCTAGATCCAGGTCCTGTGGGATCTCAGTGTAAAGGTCTGCTACATTGATGGTAGTGAGCAAAACTTCTTTGTGAAAAACAACCTTGTCCATTCTAGCTAAGGAATCCCTGAGTATTTGTGTTCTCGTTTCATAAAAAGGTTTTAACTTACAATCTATGTAAACTGCTAAAAGATAGGTCTTTGAACCAGTAGCAGATACAATTAAGCTTAATGGGGATTGAGTACATCTTTATGAATTTTGGGGATGCCAAAATACTGTGGGGATGTGTGGACTTCTCTAAAAGCATAGATTACAGCATGAATCATTCTTTCTTTTACCATTGTATAAAAAGAAAACAGATTTTCATAGCTGTTTACTCATAAGATAAACAGTTAATTATCTGTAAGGCAATCCATATTACTTTAGATCATATGCTAATTCTAAAAATATCAATATCTGACCTTTTTTTAACCCTAAAATGTATGCATTACAATTAAGCATCATCTATAGTAAATCCTCATTGCTGCAGGCTTAATAGGATTGAATAAATTCTCTAATGTACTGAGTATATCAGGAGTGTGTTTTATGATGTCAAATCATCACATATGAGGCCTCTTATTACATCACAGTGTTTATTTTAATAGAGTTCATTACAGATAGGTTTCAAGGTAAGTTGTGCATATTCTGCAGTTTTTTTATAAATTTCATAAAACAAGGTTAAGTGAAGTTGTATCAATGTGTAGGCAGCATGTGACAAAATCTGACCAATCACAATCTGAATGACATATAAATACAATACAAGGAACTATTCAGGTTTAAAGCCACATTGTATTCTTTTTTTAATTTTACAAATTTAAAACTATGTTCAACTTTAGGACACGTATAATATTTAGATATTCATTCAAACTAAGATTTATTGTGGCGTACAGCCCGAGTTGGGAAAGTGCAGTACTTAAAAAAAGTTACAGGTATAAGCTCTATTTGGCGTTAGTATATTTATATATATATATATATATATAATGTCACAGTGTTATCATGCTTTCATTTTAAAACATGGCCTCATATTTTTAACCTTTATGTGCAAGATGGGGTTTGTACCCACTTTTTAGTATAACTCTGCTAGCTCTTCCAAATTTTCAAGTTGTTATCAATTCTAAAATTAGAGCAATCAAGGCTGTACTCCACAGAGAAACTATGACTAATATTAACCTGGCAAGTTCCCATTGCTGTAAGTCCCCTGTCATTCATCATCAACATAGAGGTTATAATTGTAAAGTTTCTGTGTTCTTGACAGAATCCCAGTTTGGAACATAGACTCCAACAGAGTTGTTGAGAAAATCCCAGAACCAACCCATAAGCCTAGCCTACTTTTTAAAGAACTTTGAGAATTATGAATACCTAATTAATAAGGGAAGCTTATTTCAACAGCTGGCAACAGAGACTGAAAAAAATCTGTACCGTCTAGAAGTTCTGATAACAGGAAAACTATAAGAAGTTCTTATTTATAATTATGTTATTACATTCATATCAATCTCGACATTACTCTTAGCACTGGATCATATGTGGCTTGTATTCTAAACATAGTCTACTGCTGATAAAGCTGTACGTGGTTGAATATAATAATAAAATCTGAGATGTTCAGGATTGATCACCTCTTTACATGCAAGTATGCTCCTATAACATTTCCTAATAGAATCCAAAACAGCATTAAATCTTCCCTGCTATAGACTCAGAGCATAGCATTATGTGAATATTCTGTTTGTCATATATATGAGGCATGCACCCTGCAAGAACGGGTCTACTTCGACCCATCGAAAATACACTTAATCAAATCTCGCTTACCTGTTTCCACTTGTTCAAAACTATAGTAATCTGAAAGCATGGACTACTGAAATCCTTTCCCTTGGAAAGGAATCACTTTGCCACTATGATGAACTTTGTCTTTTCTTCAGTGTAGTGTGATCTCGGAGTTGGAATATTTAAGTAGGGGCGGTGTGAGGGGCAAAGCCCCCCACATGGTAGGTGCAAGGGGTGATTAGCCCCCCACTTTGGTGGATTAGTTCTGGTCAATTTATGTTTTTATTCATGGTGGCCAAGGGGTTCCTTTCCAAGGAAAAATTTTTCAGTAGTCCATGCTTTTGAATTACTGTAGTATCGAACAAGTGGGAATGGGTGAATCAGATTCGATTAAGTGTAATTTCAATGGGTCGAGGTAGACCCGCAAGAACAGGTGGTGATCTTGCAGCCATTGATTTAAATTTGATACTAGCAGTTTATAAAGTCTTAATCCTGATAAAGGAAGAATTATTCCTAGAGGAAGGTATTTTATAGTAACATCATTACTTTACGAGGTCCAAAGTTCAACATCGTTTAGTTATTTATTTGTTTTTATTGTTATTATTGTTATTATTTATTTATTTATTTTTCTGTCTTTTCAGAGACAGACCATGATCATTTAATCAAGTTGATATATCAGTCAGGTATGAATTTAATAATACTGTGTCTTCTTTAGAAGCAATAGTTGAGCCAACTTGGCTACCCAGTGTATACATTGAAGGATGAAAAAATAGTGTTAAAGAGTATAGGGCCCAAAACTAAACCATTAAAACCCAAGCTGGGGCCTCAGTAAAAACTGAGGACCAGTCAGAGGTTTGATCCTTAAGGACAACTTTGTATTTCCATCTGGAAAGCCAAGTTGGTTGAGAATGTCTTTGACATCGCAAAGAAATTGGGCTGAAATATTATCAAGTCCCATATTGATTATGTTCTTTATTTTCATGAATGACCTCTTAACAGTGCCCTCTAATATAAACTGGACAGTAACCTCTATTGTCTCAGTAAAACAATGAAATGCCTTAGGACCAGAGGCAAGATACAAGATTAGTGAAGACTTCCATTATAAGCTTTGTGTTACTAATTACTGAGTTATCAGATAGTAGAGGGTCAACCTTTTGATGGCAGTGAAAAAAATCCATCATGGCCAACATTTTGATTACTGTAAAAAAAAAAATACATCAGACATATTACTTCTAAACACTGACTGAAAAAATTGTCTTAAAATACCTACTTCCTCAAGGAATATTTTGTTATTGGAAATCCACCTAGATAACCTGATGGCTTAATCTTTAACTAAATCATTTGTTGACAAATTGAGGTTATCTATTTTGTTCGTATAAAATACTACTGAATGAGGGTTTGGAATACACTGTAAAGCTAACCTTGTTGACATTTCTGCCCAAATAAACTATGTCCAGAAAATCTGTAATGTCTCATGACCATTTATTGTGAAAACAAAGAAGTGGTGTTGTATTGTTCAAATATTCAGAAATGTCTAGTTCAATTTCACTTTCTTACCATATGCAGGAATATGTCACCTTTATAGAAAACTAAACCTTGCTCATATATAATGAATTAAAAAAATGTTGTTCTTCCCACTTATCTAGTACCAAATGTGCAAATTATGGTGCTGCCATTACATCTCTAACTTGTTCATAATATTTGTTGTTAAACTGAAAGTAATTGTTAGACAATAGTAAGTACAAAAGTTTACATGAAGTATTCACACTAATAGATCCATGAAAGTTAGTATCATGTAGACAATCCTGAAGCAATTCTAAACCAATATTTTTGGATATCGCTGTGTATAAATCCTTTACATCAACAATGAAAATGCAAACCTTTAATTGAAAAATCTAGTTTCAGCAGTAATTCCAGAATAATGCCATGAGACCCTTATTATAGATTTTGCCCCTTAAAAAGACTTAACAAGTAGTCTGGCAGGCAAAAATGCTTACCCATTCACAATTTAAATAAGCTAAAGAACTAAAGGATGTGAACGACGGATTAATAAATGACTGATGAAGTAAAAAAACTGCAGGTAACTCTGGCCTGTTCAATGTAAAGAAAATCATACACATCCATATGAAAAAGTGTTTGTGTACATCAGCTCTAGTAAGTTACTATCTAGTTGTTCATAAGCTTTGTTGATAGCAAACAAAGCAACCTCCTTTTAATTTTCAGCATCTTACAACACTGCACTTCCAAAATATATTTCTGTGGTATCCATGAACACTGCTCCCCCAACATTATTTACTTTTGATATTCTTAATTCCTTATTTTGCATAAAGTGTATGCATCAAGTTCTTTCCATAACAGAAAGTTTATAAGATTATTTTCTAAACTGCCTGATTAGAGCTGCTGTAATGTCTGTTTCACTGGCAGCTTCAAAGGAAAACAGCACTTGGAATTGAAGTATATTCACAATTAAGCAAATTAACTTCTGTATTGTTTAAGGTTAGCTCACTTACTTAACAAAGTAATGCAAATTCAGTGTGTGCAGAAAAAGTTTTAAGTGCTACTAAAGTGTTATCAGCTGATTTTACAAGGTACAAAACTGAACCCTCTATTTAAAACATTCAGTTCAGTAACAGAAAGTACAGGAAACTCAAATTAAATAATTAAACACAGATGGTTAGCTACTCAGTAATTGCTGGAGTTTGTTCTGCATGAGACCAGCCCTGATTCCTCTATTTCCATTTGAATAATTTGTGTTGATTCCCCCATGGTAGTTGTTCTCTCAGAGTGAGTTCTTCTGTTGATATTTGACATATTTGCTGTTCCAAAAATCTTCCGTGACCATCTGAGAAAGAATGGGTGGTGTATCATCTTGTTCTAAGAATCATCTGATGCCTTTGTATTGGTAGAATTCTATGTATGCCTTGTGATACTACTCTGGTTGCTACTACCTTTCTGTAAACAATATGGTCAAAACGTTTTGTTTTTTTTTTTCTAGCAAATAAACCAGAATCAACTCTAACAAAGAAGTCATTGTACTTCAGATATCTGCATTTTTACATGACAAATTAATCCCTGTAGTTACCTAATCACCTTTAAAGATAACTGCTCTTATAGTTGCCTTTTTTAAGGTAGAAAAAAAGTGCGCAAGAATGCACATTGATCACTTCAATATTAGCTTCTAACCAGTTAAGCTTATCTTGGGCATTTACAACAAAATCAAACTTTTTTTACATATCCAAAACTCATTTTCAGTAAACAAAACTTCACATCTTTAGAATTGTGGTTAATTCTGGAATAATCCACATATCTGCCTGGTTTCTTCACTGGTCTTCTTTATCTAGGAAACTAACCAGATCTATTTAGAATCTATTTACAATGAATATTTGGCCTCCTTTTTGGAACAGCGGTCCAATCACTTCTACCTCACAAGCTAGCTTCTACAGGCTTTTTGATAGAAGTCAGAATACTTTAAAGACTTTATACACATCCAGTCTTTAATAATAATAGGAGGAGACAATAATTCTGCATAGGGGCATACCTTAACAAGTGTCCCACAAGGGTCTGTCCCTTGCCCCTTATTATTAGTACTTCCCTCAACTCTACTGTCTGCTTTATGTAAATGACATTATTATCAGAAAAGCAGATAATTATGTTTCTATTGTTTCAAAGTCAATGCAGGAAAACAAAAATTGCTCTGGACCTGGTTGGTGATAAGTTAACTATTAACACTACAAAGACCACAATCTTGTTGTTTGGTACTCCTCAAAAGTACAGATGGGTCAACAATATTGCCATCACAGATCTGGTTGGGACACAGCTATCAAAACCACATAGCAGAGATACCTTGGCATGCAAAACATTTTCTTTTATACTACATGACAAAGTACATGCCAATAAGATACTCATCTACCAAAGTATAGCAAACCTACTCACTGCTGAGACAAGATGGGCTATACCCATCATTGTATTGCCCCCCCAGGCTATACCATCATTGTATTAAACCCTAGGTTATGCCCATCATTGTACTGCCCCCTAGGCTATACCCATCATTGAACTGCCCCCTAGGTTATACCCATCATTATATTACCCCTAGGTTATACCCATCATTGTACTGCCCCCTAGGCTATACCCATCACTGTAATGCCCCCTAGACTATACTCATCATTGTACTGCCCCCTAAGTTATACCCATAATTGTACTGCCCCCTAGGTTATAACTATCATTGTACTATCCCTTAAGTTATATCCATCATTGTACTACACCCTAGGTTATACCCATTATTGTACTGCCCCCCAGGCTATGCCCATCACTATACTGCCCCCTAGGTTATACCCATCATAGTACTGCCCCCTAGTTTATATCCATTGTTGTACTGCCCCATAGACTGTACCCATCATTGTACTGCCCCTAGGCTATACCCATCACTGTACTGCCGCCTAGGTTACACCCATCACTGTACTGCCCCCTAGGTTATACCCATCATTGTACTGCCCAGTAGGCTATATCATCATTGTACTGCCTCCAGTTTAGAACACAGCATACCCCTAACATCCTACCTATCGACTCAAAATGCTGCACTTTCACAAAGTACAGTTAATGAAATATTTGATTTATACCTTAGGTAAATGCCATAAAACATCACTGTAGCACCTTAGCAAAAGGACATTTCAGTTGTATGTAGAATACTATGGATACTATCCAACTCTAAAAATAAACTTATAATAAAACAAAAAATACATTCCCTGTGAAGCACTGAGGTATTGCAATTACCAAGACTACCATTTAAACTAACTACTTCTGAAAGGGCATTTACAAAAGCAGCACCAGCAGCCTGGAAAAATATGCCACAGAATATCAGACAAACTGATTAACTGAATTTAAATCTCAACTAACTCTTGATAATAAATGCAATTATTTTAGAAATTTAAGTTAGCAGAATGTAAAGGAATCATTGGATTTTTAATGATACTTGCCTTACTCTGACTGGTTATTCTCACTTCAGATTCCTAGATACTTAGTGTATACTCTTACAATATATACAGTAGAGTCTGTCTGATGGTGCAGAACATTAAGCCCGTGAGCTGTAGTTAATGTGGCACGGGGGTTGATTCCTTCAACCCTCATTTGCCTACTTTGTGTCCTTGAGCAATTCGTTTTAATGGACGTTGTCCTTGACTCTTCCCTGAAAAGGAAATCGTGTCCAAGACTTACAAGTTAACAATTTAACAAGTGGGTTTTATTATCATGTACCATGTCCTCTTTTAATAGCTTTGCCACTCTGACATCATATCTGTTTTCCACTATTGTCTTTGTTCATTACCTGGTTTCCTAGTATATGTTCTGGATTGACTTGGATCTGAGCTATTGCTCTATATCTTTCTTTCAATGTTTGAATAACTGAATTAATCTACAGGTTAATTTCAGTAACATGGGTATAATATTATCATCTAAGAAGTCTGTCCTTACTAACCTTGCGTAGCTCAAAATAAAAACATCCCAAAGGTCATAAAAATGACATATTCCTTATGTATTTCTATGTATCCCACATCTGGATTATGCCCACTTGCTTTGATTGTAGCTAACAAACAACACACTCATAACATCATAGAAACTAAAATTTCTTCCACGTGTATGCTCCCAACAGCAGGGCGATACCTATTAATTTACCGATAAAGTTCCTGTTAACAAAGTGTCTGTACACATGGCTCTGTTAAAAAGTAAAAAAGCATACTAGTATTTCTATTTGTTCTACTATGCAGATTTTATTTCTGATCCCCAGATGATACTTGGATGCTGTTAAATGTTATTTTTATTTTAGTTTGTAATACTGACCAGTATATATTATCCTGACAAGAGGTCTGGGTTAAGTTTATCTTATAGAGACCAAACAACATATAAAGGAATGTATACTTATACAAACTAGAGTGAGTGTTGTTAGAAGTCACATCTTGTTATTACTGGTGAAGGAATTTAGACTTTTTGCTACTGCTGTTGATTTGGATCTGAAACATGGACTTTTCCCTCTGCTAGCAGGCTAGTTGCAGCTGCATTATATTATTTGCACACCTATAGTTCACATCTAGATGAAACAGCATGTCTATTTTTAGACGTAACAATATGCTATGCCTATTTTTCAGATTTAGAGGTAATAGTGTATTATGTTTTTCTCTGGTGCTATTCATAGGTTTATAGATAAGGGCTAGGTTAGATGCCTTCTTGAGCCATTTTAAGCCTAGCTAATTTCTCTTTCAAAGGTGAGATTCAAGCCTTGTGCCTTGTGAATCCAAGGAAAACATCTTAACTATTACACCAGCCTCCATCCCTTATGGGGTTGATATAATGCTGTACCAAGACATTTTGCATTATGTTGTACCCAGGATTTGAAGAAATGAGTCACCTTTTGCAATAATGTGCATGTTTCTATCATGTGGTATCCCAGCATATTACATGGTACCCAGATTTTTGTTGCAATAAGTTGAACCCTGATGCAGTGATGTGCTTGATCTTCTCAGTTACTGTGTGTGTCCATATGGCCCACGTCATGGACCTATCCTCTAACAAATACAAAATAAAATAAAGATCAAATAAAATACAAAAGACATAATGTCATGGAACAAATAAATCTTAAATGTGTTAGTATGATAGCTAAGATATTGCCACCATTAGCTAAATTCTGCACTGTCTGTCACTAATTATTTTGAAAGCTATAGACAAAAACAATTACTGTCTACTACTGCAACATTTTGTACTTCATTTACTGGCCTTCATGTCAGGGATAAACACACTTTAAGGAAGGAATGAAGAAAAATTAAAGGTGAGACTATGCAGACACCACTACCATGGCTCTTGTTCAACTACAGATTATTTATCAGCCAGGTGAACCCTCCAGGTATTTCTGAATTTACGTCTTCTTGACGCCTCTATGCATCAAATACTGCATGTTCATATTTGCATCAATAATACGAAAATCATGCTACATACAAATTATTAACAGATTTCACCTTAAAGCTTACACAGTGACAAATACAACTGTATTGATATTTCACTTCTGTCTAGTGCAGTCAAGGATAAATTAATTGTTCTTCCTATATTTATTTATAGTGCCTGTGATGTCCCTTCACTGGCCCAGTAATCAAGGACCCTCAATGCTCACCACTGGTAACAGTGGGGAATGTACATACTCGGAGGATGACAAGTACACACAAACTGAAGTGCAATTTCCCTTAAGAGCACATAGAGATCACAGTCAGTCTGGGGCTGGTTTCTCCCTCTTTCTCCAGATCCCCAATAAGACTCCCCACTGGCACAGCTATAGGGATGATATCTCAGCTGAGTGGCCAAGTCAATATCTCCAGCACCCTCCCTGTCCAACCAGTGCTTCGTGTCCCTGCCCAAGTAGCTGACACACACACTTTGAGGTTTGATTTATATACATACACACACACACACACACACACACACACACACACGCACGCACCTGGGAAAGGCTGACATAGGTTTACTAGCTATGCCCCCTTTTGCCCAGACTATAAGATAGTTCCGACTGCCACCAGCCAACTCTTATCAGCTACTTTAAGGCCCTTAACAAAGGGTGTCCAATCTTACGGTGTAATGTTACTATTAATCCAAATGGTAGTCTGACCAAGACAGTAGATGTCAATATCATCTAGGTAAGCAAGGGCAAAGGGCAAAATCTACTGCTCCTGCTAAGATGCAATCTACCAGCCTCTGGAAAGTCACTGGGGATTTTTTCATCCCGAAGGACATCTTCTTGAACCCATTCAAGCCAAAGGGAGTCACAAAGGCTGACCTCTCCCTAGCACTGGGAGTCAAGGGCACCTGCCAGCAACCCTTGGTAAGATCAATAGTGGTAAGATACTTAGCCCCACCCAGCTGCTATAGGCTTCATCTGTCCTAGGCATGGGGTAAGCATCTGACTCTGTGTGACCATTTAATTTTCCTATTGTCCATACAGAACCTGATGCTGCCATCCTGGTTCCAGCACCACTGGGGAGGCCCAGGGACTTCTGGACTCCTGAATTCCCCCTAATTCCAGCATTGCCTGTATCTCCTCCCTCATAGTCTGTTTCCTCTCAGAAACCCTATAAGGGCCCTGCTTAATATGCCTTTGGGTGCACCCTGGTTTCCCAGTGAACATGTCCCCAAGCTGCTGTAACACTGCTAGGATTTCTCTAATCTGGTTAGGGGATAGCTGCTGGGACATTGTTACCCCTTACACTGAGGTATCGGTCTGAGCCTCACTGAGGAGATCAGTCACCAGATCCCTCTCAGACTCCTCGTGCCATCCACTGCAAATACTCAACACAAGGGCCTCCCTATCATGGTAAGGTTTTATCATGTTAACATGGTACAATTTATGCCCCTTTTTTCCTGCCTAGCAGTTCTACCATGTAATTAACATCACTGACCTTCCTTACCACTTTGTAGGGTGCCTCCCAAGCTGCCTGCAGCTTGTTGTGTCTGACAGGAGTGAAAACAATTACCTGCTGCCCTACAGCATACTCTCTAGCTCAAGCATTCCTGTCATGCCAGACCTTTTTCTGTTGTTGGACTTCTGCCAGGTTCTCCTGGGCCAAGTCCATGAGTTCCTTGAGCCTTGTCCTGAGGTTTAGGACATATGTCAAAACAGACTCCTTGTGGGATTCACACTCACCCTCCCACTCATCTTGAATCAAATCTAAAGGTCCCCTCACCCTATGCCCATACAGCAACTTGAAAGGTGAAAAACCTCTGGATTCCTGGGGAACCTCTCTGTAAGCAAACAACAGATGGGGCAAATATTTGTCCCACCCCCTCTTGAACTGGTCTGCAAATGCCAGTAGCATGGTCTTGAGTATAGAGTTTAACCTTTTAACAAGACCATTAGTCTGGGGATGATAGGAGGTGGTCTTTAGGTGCTTCACCCCACAGTACTTCCATAGACAAGCCAGCAGGTCTGACATACAATTGGCACCTCTGCCAGTCAGTATTGTTTTTGGGAAACCTACCCTGCTGAAAATCCATAACAAAGCATTTGCCACCTTTTCTGCCTCAATGGAGGACAATGCCACTGCCTCAGGGTATCTGATATTTAAAACAACATTGCAGGACAGTTTCAAATAAATAAAAAAAAAAAACATCTATGCTATACTTTATTGTCTTCCTATCTGAATCTAAAAGAGTTAGTATGCCCTAGAAACTTGCTTACAGCAAGGCAAGTGCAGAATGTGGTGACGGGTGGATGTTGTTGTCAGGTCAAAAGACAGATACCAAAATGCCCAGTCTCTCTCTCTCTCTCTCTCTCTCTCTGAGAGAGGTCTTAAATTAATATCAAATATTACTGCTGGGTTAGCTTGGATGACATCACATTTTGTCACCTGACTTTAGTTCCCAAGTTAAACCCCCTTTGTCAGAACCTAACAGATTTTAGCATCTCTCTGTGAAAATACGTAGCCTTCAGATGTTTGCAACTGCTAGGAGACATGAAACAATAAAACACTTACAAAGCAATGCAGAAGACACCCTAGTTCTAGACATCCTGCCTCCTTGCTGCATTGAAACTAACTTTTATGACGCAATAATGAAACTATTTAATTTCAACTAGTTTCTCTGAATTTTTTCAAGTTAACCTCCTGTGTTACAGCTTCCATTAAACATATACATCTAAACAGTCACAATAGTGTAGGTACATTCCTGTGCTGTTCCAACAGGGCATGCTGTGGTTACATTTTAGCTCAGTACTTTACACACACTGCTGTATAAATCATATCAATATTCACAAATGACATAAAATTATTTACAAAATTCCCAGTAGCTGGGCTGGCAGTATGACAGTGCCATAAATGTCATATTCCCTACATATCTCAGCAACCAAGTAATACAGGCAGAATAGTTTAGCCTCATATGAAAGCTCTCAGCTGGGCAAACAAAATGCTGCTGATAGTATGTGTGTAACTTTAGTGGTTGCTGAGATATTTGTAAGTTTGTGTACTGTGATTACTGTAACTTGACTTATAAAATCCATTTTAAGACCTAGAACCTAAAGATTACTGTCACTATAAAAATAGTTTGCTCTTGAAGAGTTTGCCGTTTACACTTCGATAGTAAACCCTGTAGTTCCAGAGATATAAACATTTGTTTGAAATGTGAGGACATCATTTGATCCCATCAAAAAGCTTAGGCTCCACCCATTGGAAATTATACTGCAAACTTCCTGAGTTCCATTGGAGGGATTGAGTTGTTAAAGCTGTGAAGTCATTTAAGGTCTTCAGACAGCTTATGCTCAAAATAGAAACTGTAACTTAAACTGTACAATGTATATTATTGTTTCTTTCCTATAGTTCTGCTTTATTAAAATGGGGACAGCTTACTTTACTTCAGAAATAAAAACAAATATTTATTAAGCTGTAAAACTGAGATGTAGTTGCTAGTTTGTTTTTTCTGCATATTAATTACCAGAATGGGTCAAAGAGTTCAGGAATTATGAGTGAATATCTTTAGACATCCCACGGTCAGTATAATTTTGTTCTGCACGGTTTCATGTTCCCATGACTAATTGTTCAAATTTGTGTCAGGAATGTGCTGACAGAGCTAGCACCAACAAAAGAATGAATTGCACTATTCATTACATTAATCATGTTATCTTACTTCTAAACAAGTACAGACAATTCACATTACATTATTTGCTACACACAAATGAGAAAATGTCTCTGCTGCTTAAATAGAAGAAAAACTGAGTCACTTAATGAATCATCTAGTCAGCAAATTTTAGAAGCAGCTCAGTCTAAATTATTGTGTTCTCACATGTGCAAGTTCTTAGCTATGGGCACACACAGTGAATTGTAGGTTATTGTATCTCACGGTGTTCAGCTCTCTATCTCATTCTCAGACTGACAGCTCTATCTCCTGCTTCATTAGTTAACATGGACAAACGCCTCAATTCCTCCTTGTAATAACAACTAAATTGGCAGAAAGTGACAAGATAATTAGGCCGCTGATGTATTCTGAATCTCTACAAGTCTAAACTAGCATGCTGTGTATTTAGTCACACTCTATGAGAAATGTACAGTTTGAGAAATCGTATTACATAGCATTTGTGAATGTGTGCTTGCATCTGTCTGTCTGAATGTGTGCATGTGTGCCTGTGTGTCTGCTTCCTGTTTTTTAACTACACATCAGTTAATGTTTAGAAACAGGTTTTCTGTCAGATAGAGAACATTTCCATAAGTTCACACAAGGAGAGCATTTAGGGATAAAGTAAGGCTGGGCAGTTTATTTATTTATTTATTTATGTATTTATTTATTTATGTATTTATGTATGTATGTATGTATCTATTTATTTATTATTCATTAATTGCAGAAGTAGACTGGTCTCGTGACCCTTTTCAACCACTACTCAAGCCCTCACAGAGGAAGTTAGAACAAGCAGTATATATTCACAAAATAGTACATAAGTTACAAAATACATGCATCAATCAGTGTTACAGAATATTATATAAATAAAAGCAGATATGGATCATGGTCAAATGTGTCCTGAAGTAAACACCCCCCCCCCCCAACAGTGATACTAGTATACCATTACTTCGTTGTCTCACCATAGTTATCATAAAAATTGTTCAAACCAGTCAGCATTCAATGATTACAGAAACTTGGATATAATTTAAAACTTTTATTTGAAATTTTATGGCATAAACACTGATAGCCATTTGCTAAATAAAATAAAATGGTCTCACATTGAAAACAGACTTAGCATGTCCAACAGTAAACTTCTCTTCTCTTCTTTTGAAGCTTATATTCATTTATTCATTGTAAATGCATCTGGCCAATAGAGGATTAAGTGCACTGTGGGTCCTGAGCTGGTTTTAAACCATGGGCCCCCTGCATACATTTTAGGACCATACATAAATGCATGTGTTCTCTGATTCACCTTCCTTATTGTTTTAAATTGTATTTCTTGTTTAATACAGTAACATTTGTTAGCAGTGTGTTTTAAAGTTGTAGCTTGGAACATTTTTTCCAGTAAGCAGTGAATCACAATGTTTAAACCAATAATGAAGAAAGTAACCATATCAGAACATTTCAACCATAAAAGGCCACTCACACTACTGTCATTTTAACACACCAGTATCTGTGCTCAACATTTGCAGCCACTTTATATCAACTGTGTAAACATCACATGCCTGATTGTGATAGAAGTGGCCAAAATAAAGTTTTCCAATTTGTTTTACACAAATGCACAATAAACGTAAATAGACAGACCCCAGGATTTAATAAACTCTGTGTAGGCACCGTGTACAACCTACACAGAATGTATCTGTGTAAACGGCCATGGTTCCCCCTTGGCAGTGTGCCATGCATATTAATGATGGGACACTGCTGAGGGAGTGCATGGGAATAGGGATACTGAATCTGTAGAGAGCTGTGTAGAGGTTACTCATGGTTGGATGCCTGGTCAGAACAGATGTTATGTACAAGGTGCAGCTCTCTGTAATGCACCCCACCACTGTTGAAATTATGTGAATTGTGTTAAATGCATAATATATAAGTTATATGGTTTTATTTTTATTTATTTATTTTTATTCTTTTTCTGCATGTTCATGTGGCATGAAGCACAGCAATGTCAAGCCATACTTACACATAGACAGCTGACACCTGCTACACATGTAAAAATAGAAACCAGATGTAATCAATTATCATACTTCATTATTTTATTTTTCTATTGTAATTTTTTTTGTAATTACCATTTGCACAGAGCACCACAGAGCCAAAAACCACTTATGCATACACAGCCGACACCTGCCAGACATCTAAAAATAGAAACCGGATTTAATTGATTATTTATTTATAGGCTTGTTTATATGTGTTTGTGCAGGGCAGAATGGAAATCAGCAATGCTAGCAAGTAGCCTAGTAGTACATGTGAAGGTATACCAGTTTTTTAAATATCTAAGTAGCTAAATGGGTAGAGTTATGGCCTTATGTGCAGTAGGTCCTGGGTTCGAGTCCATAGCAGGCAGAACATGTTTGCAATTTAATGTAGAATTTTTGTTTAATTTAATAACAAAATTGTGAAATATGGCACTGCTGAGTTCTGCTAAGCTTTGCTCATCCATGCTAAGCCCTGCATAAACATGCTAATGGCTACCAATGTTTGTCTGGTGCTAAGCTTCACTAAAACCATGGTAGTGCGACTTTTCCTGCTTCTCAGCTCTGCTTAGCTGGTTTGCATGCTGCTAAGTAACGCGGCACTTTTTTGAATGTTGCTCAATGATGTGTAAGGGCAGGAAAACAGCCTATATTAAATGCAATAGGCGGGAATTCTGCACTGTTCATTGTAGTTCAATTGGCTGTCGATGTGGCAGGTGGTGCTGGTGATGGTGTGTGCTTTCAGGCACAGAAGTGGTATATTCAGGAGTCCAGGGTCATGGTTGGGCTCCTGGTAAAAAACATGAACCCAGGCTGCTGCAGGGCAGTTTCCAGGGCTTAGAGTATAAGGCAGAGGCATGGGACCACTTGGCCAGAGAACTCACCAGTGTTACTGGTATCCCCCGCACAGGTGAGCAGTGTATGACAACCTGAAGAGGAGAAAGAGGGGAATCTTGGAAACTTAGATCCAAGAAGCTAGAACAGGGAATGCCCCACAAATATGTAAGTACTTTTTCCTCTGTTTTCCCAATATGCCAGCTGAATGTCTGCAAAACTGGTATGCATAATGGTGTGCTTCTCTTCCAATAACTGCAGCTGACAGGGCTCGCAATGTCAAGTCCCATGCCAGGCGCCTGACCAGGTTGTGCCGTGAGTGTAGTAAGTACAGATGTATTATACTAACTGCAGTACAATAAGCAAGAAAGAGCAAAGCAGTTACTGCAATAAAGTATACACAAGAAAAACTGTAGTGCAATAAATGGGAATGTACAACTGCAGGGAAATAAATGGGCAATTAGAGCTGTAGTGCAATAAATGAACAATAACAACTGTAGTGCAATAAACAATACACAATACCAATAATAGTAAGCATAATGGTGTACAGCAGGATTGTGTTGTCATAACCACTGCAATAGAGCTGTATGCATTGCTTGTCTATGGTAAGGTTGCTGCAGTCAAGTGTAACATTGTAATAGTTGTAGAATGCAAAATTAATGGCCTGCAAACTGTATTGTTTAACTCATAGTACTGTCCAAGGCTGCCTCCTGGCCAATGTCAGTCACATAATGCTCTCTGTTCCTCCTGCTTCAGGTAATAAAGGTATATGGGTGAGGTAGCCCACTCCATGGGCATATATTGTGTGTGGACTTCACAGATATGTCAGAGCAATACAAATAAAAAGTGTTCACCAGCATTGTTGATTCTAAAATAAAGCTGTATTAATATATGCAGTACGGTTGTATTCCATGCATGTGTGTTCTACAGTCACTGCAGTCAATTCTAACACTGTAATATTTCTAGAATGCAAGAAGAATGTCCTGTAACTAGTATTGCTCAGCTCATAGTATGGTTCTAGGTTTTCTCTAGGCCAGTATCAGTCACTCAGTAGTTAGTATTAACTCAGTAGCTCAGTCTGTTAAATGCCTTATACCCAGTATGGTTTTCCGCACACAGTCCTGGGTTCAAATCCAGTGGTATGTAGCACTAAATTTTCAGTTATCAGTCATGTAATGCTCACATTTTCTCTCTCCCCAGGAACAAAAGGTATATGGGTGAGGTAGCCCAGTGTTTAGATTTCATAGAATTTTAAAATCAGTAGCTAGAAAGTGTTCACAAGCATTGTTGATTCATAAATAAATCTGTTTATTTGCAGTTTGGCTGCATTCCTTGCATGCCTGTACTAAGTTACTCCAGTCAATTATTACATTATTTGCAGATGTCCCCTGCAGTCACATTTATTTATTTTTATTTATTTATTTTACATTTGTTTACCGGGAAAATCCAGCTGAACCAGATCCATTTTCAGTGGAGGCCTGGGGAGAAAAGCTCCACAATTAAGAAGACATTTATACAATTACAGATATACATACATTTATACAATTTGAGATATGCATACAAAACAGGTAGCAGTGAAAAATGTATTTACAAGTAGCGTTATTCTTTACTTTGTTAAGTATAGTTAAACTTGCAGTGCAAGACTAAGATACAGTTTTGAGAAATAGTACAAGGGTTCAGTGAAAGGGTTTAGACAGATATTTTTCAGAGTTTGGCTTCCAGTAGTTACCAGGTTTTGCAGGACAAAAGGTACAGTTTGAGATAGTTTTACAAAGGTAGTAAGAACTGCTTACAGATTTAGTAAGTATGTATAGAAGGGAGCAGAAAGAACAATATATGTGATGAGTCAGTGTTTCAATGTGCATAGATATAGTGTGATATTTAGACTGGAGTAGATTGATAGAAGATAGAAGAAAGGTATAGGGATTGTCATGTGATACATGGGCAAATCCAAGTTGTCCTGAGATGAGATTTGAGTGATTGTTTGAAGTTTGCAATTGTTGTTGTGGAGGTTATATTGTTGGGGAGATTGTTCCATTTTTTGGCTATGATGTGGGAATACACGGCTTCCCCTGCAGTGTTGTTAGCAGTAGTAACACTGAGTAGGGGTTTATTGGAAGAGCGTAGAGGGCGACTGGAAGAGTGGGAGGTTATTAGGTGACTGAGGGCTGGAGTTTTGTCTGGGTGGTTTCTGATGTTAAAGGTGTAAGTGAGTTGTTGGTAAGATAGTAGGTTAGGAAATTCTAGCCACTGAATTTCTTTTAGTCCTTGGCAGTGATGCGTTCTAAAGGGGGAATTATTGGCAAATTTAGCTATTTTGTTTTAGCATGCTTCTAACTTATCCAGATCTGATTTTTTAGTGTGGGTTAAGATAGGTGCTGCATAAGTAAGTGTCGATAGGAGGTGTGTTTGAACTAGAGTGATTCGTGCTTTTTCTGTGAGATAAGTTTTGTGCCTGTATAGGGTTCCCATTTTCTTATGGACCTTTTGAATAGTTTGTGCTATGTGAAGATCAAATGCTAGGTTGTTGTCTGTTTCACCTCCTAGGAGTTTTGTGTGAGTGGATGGAGAGATGATAGTGCCATTCCAAGATGAGATAGAGAAAGTGGAGGGGGAGGATTTAGTTTTATTAGGTGTGAACAGCAGAAGTTTGGTTTTGTTAGGATTAAGTATAAGTTGGATGTCAGTGATCCAATTTTCAATAGCAGAGAAAGATTCCTGGGCTAATTGTTGGAGGGTATTGACAGATGGGGCTGCACAGATGAGAGTGGAATCATCTGCATACTGAATTAGTGAGGCTTGCTTAGAGGAGGTATATAGATTGTTTGTAAAAATTGTGAAAAGTAGTGGGCCAAGTATAGAGCCTTGAGGTACCCCTATTGAGTTGGGTAGAGGAGGGGATAGCTCATTATTCCATTGTACAGATTGTTGTCTGTTTGATAGGTAACTATTGAACCAGGAGATGGTACAGGAAGTAAAGGATAGAGAATGAAGGCTGTCCAGTAGTTTAGGGTGTGAGACCATGTCAAACGCTTTTGAGAGGTCTAAGAAGGTAGCAGATACATAGTTGTTGTTGTTTCTATGTTGATTAACCAGGTTGGTGAAAGAGAGAAGAGCAGAGGTTATACTGTGGCGAGGGCAGAAACCATGTTGGGTGGATGAGAGAAGTTTGTTAGTGTCTAGGAATTGCATAACTTGAGAGTGTATGTATTTCTCTAGGAGCTTAGATAATGGGGAAAGAATAGCTATTGGCCTGTAGTTGGAAAAATCGTAAGATTTTCCTCCTTTGTAAAGAGGTATAATGTAGGATATTTTCCATATTTGTGGTACATAGGCTTCCTGAATGGACTTGTTTATTAAGATTGATACTGGATAAGCAAGAGAGCCAGCTGCTATTCTTAGGAAGTTAGTGGGTATACTGTCAGCAGCTAGTCTGGTAGGTTTTAGTTTGTGGAGCAGGTTTCTAATTTTTGATGTAGGGACTGGAGAAAGGGAGAAGGATGCTTGGTTGGTAGTATTGTCAGGAGTGTTTCTAGTGCTTGTGTGAGATGAGGTGTTGATGTTTGTTAGCTGGTTGGATAGAGTTTGGATAGAGTTTATGAAGTGAGAGTTAAGCTGGGAGGCAATATCTTTACTGTTAGTATATGGGGAGGTGGGGGTGGGGTAGCAATTGTTCCAGGTTTTAGCAGTGAGTTGATAGAATGCCAAAACTTTTGGGGGTTGTTTGCATGTTTGTTTTGAAGGCCAAGGAAGTAGTTTTGTGTATCCTGTTTGGTTTGTATTTTGGCTAGGTTTCTAAGTTGTTTGTATTTTTGTTTGGTGTGTTCAGAGTTGTCTTGTTTCCATTGCTTCCAGGTCTTGTCTCTGGTTTTAAGGAGGGCTCTTGTGTCCTGACTTAACCATGGTGCATAATTTACTTTGGTTTTTCTCTTTCTTAAAGGTGTTATGGAATTTAGAACTGAGATAAATGTATTATTAAAGTATTCTACTGCCTGATCTAGGTGTAGGGTTTTTAGGGGGAGCCAGGTACATTGGTGGAGGATGTTGTTTAGTATGTCTGGAGTTAAGTTACGATCATCCCTGATGTTTTTATAGGTTATGGGTTTGAGGATTTTGGTTTGTTTCCTGAGGAGGAAAGTAGGGAGATGGTCACTGAGTATGTCAGGTAGGGACCCTACCTGATAGTGATGTTTGGGGGTATTTACTAATGTCCAGTCAATAGTGGTTTGTTTGTGGGTTTTTTTATCTATTCTGGTGGGGTCTTGAATTAGTTGTGTGAAGTTGTAAAGGTTAATACTTTTGGTAGGGTTTTTGGAGCTGAAAGTTTGCCAGTTGGTACTGAGGTTGCCTAGTAAAATTGTTTCCTGAGGGCAATTGTGATTCAACCAATGAAGGATTTCTTCTATGGGTGGGGAGTTATTTCCAGGAGGAATGTAGCAGCAAAGGATGTTAATTTTTTTCTCATAGTTTATTGATAGAATAGAGCCTATGGTTTCAACATTTTGAAATGATGGTAGAGGGGTATGAAATGGTTGGAGATTTATTTCATTTTTAAATAGAATTGTGATGCCACCACCCTTCCTATTTGTTCTATCTAGCCTTAGGATGTTGTAACCTGGTGATAGAATCTCATCACTAGTGATATGTGGTTTAAGCCATGTTTCGGTAATGGTTACAATGTCAGGGGAGTAGTGAGAAATAAAAGCGTGTAGGTCTACTTGTTTATTTGAAATACTTTTTATGTTGATGTTCATTATCAGGAGATCAGATTGAGCTCTATTTGGAAGGTTAGTAAAGGAGGGCCCTGGGTTTTTGGTGTATGTCACCAGCTATGAGGAGTCTTTTACTAAGATTAAATATGTGTTTGATAACATAGGTTAGGTTTGAGAGTGATATGTATACTGCTTTCCTATTGATAGTAGTAGGTAGATGGGTGTTGGATGGGTGTGGCATAATATTTGTGGAAAATAATGTTGGACAGACTGTAAAGCATATATGGGAGGGGATGTGTCTTATGGTATGTGTACTGTGGAATAAGGTGGTGTCTAAGGGTAGGTTAGTTTGTATGGCTGTAGTATAGGAAAGGGATGTCAGACCTAGTAGGAGTAAGGGTAGTAGGACTTGCATTATGTTTGATTGGAAGCTTTTAGTAGTGTTATTTGATAATGGGGTAGAGGTAGGGATGAGTGAGTACAGGTATGGGTGTGATGTTAGAGTAGGAGGATCTATAAATTAATTCTGGATGGTGATTGGAGTAGGAAAAAGGAGGGTTCTATTGGGTTCTATCCCCATGCCTCCCAACTAAGCCATGACAGCTGTCTAGTTTATGTACTGTACATAAACATGCCTCTCAAGTGTCATGATTTCTCATAATGCAATTAAAACTGCCTAATCCGTCTGTCACAGGATTACCTGAGAAAGACTACCTGGACTGCAATGTATTACCAAATCCGCTTACAGAACATCTTGGTAGTTATATAAGTTTACATTATGTGAACCTGTTCTCTGTAGTTGTGTACCTGCATTTGTCATTGCTTGGCGCATACTGACCCACACTAACAGCTTGAGAAGTATGTGCGTGCTGCATCAACTATAAGAGAATTGTAGTCACTGTACCAAAACTGACATGACACACCTGTAGAGTATTTATTATCAGTGTTTTCAGGGATATAATCTGTAATGCCACTAACGGAATGTTTTTCTCTCTCTCCCCACCCCTTATCTTAATTTATTTATTATTGTTATTTATTATTATGATTTAATATTAACATATGTTGTTTAATTATATTTTTGCGAAATGGTTGTTATATTGTTATGTGTTATTATGATTCACTATTAACATATTTTGTTAAACTATTTTGTTGCCCTTATGGCTTACTTCTTACTGGCATGCTGTTACCATACTTACTGTTATGTTATTTACTGTTGTGTTACGCATACTATACATTAATATGTACTTGTATGAATTAAAATGTTGTTCCATTCTGTTAATACTAACAATGGTTTGGTTATTACTAACCTTAACTTATTGCTATACCTCTATCACCACAGCACATCAAGGTAGGCCAGTTCTAGCTGATCCCCCTACCTTGCCTCAACTGGCCGTGGCACCAGGTTCCAGCACATCTGGGACCCAGACTGGTGGTACCCCCTCTACTGCCCCTGCACTGCCTGTGGCATCGGGTAGTACCACCGCCATGGGATGGGACCTGGCCCCCCTCTAGGAGCAGTGGTGGAGGGGGTGTGTCACCCAGGATGAGCTGCCAGTCTTGGTCAGCAGGATAGTCTACTGTGGGTTTGACTGCTGCCGTCGTCCAATTGAGAGCATGCTGGGCAACCTTATGGGCCAGCCTCATCCCAGTGTCCAGCCTCCAGCATTGCCACCCTTGGGGACGTGAAGGAGCAGTGCTGACAGTCCCATAGGTAGGGATATGAGTCACGCTGCTGCCATCTGGAAGCATATGGGACTTTGATTCCACAATACCCTCCTTATCCAAGGTGTTCATCCCCCCATGTGTCACACACTGCCCCTGTTTGCTATCTTGTCTGCCTTGTCTGTCAGCAAATGCATCCTCACCTACCCAACCCTCCCCCACACATACATATCTCCCTTCCCCAGCATTCCACTCACACCATAAAAAAAATGGGCACATGTCCCAAAAAAAATATCACCCCATACATAGCTCTCCATTTTACCCATGTGTCCACTGGACACAAGTAATTTGGTCCAGTTGGCTTGACAACTCAGTTATGTTGTCCTCACTCTTCTCTCTGAGGGTAAGAGTTCAAATCCATGTAAATATTCTGTCAAAGTGTATAGCTGTTGCAGTACAAGAAATGGATAGCTATGATTCTTTCCTACACCCTACTTACACATCCCTACCTGCCTTCCACTATGTTTTTCCCCCTGCTTGCACCCCATTTTACCACTTTCCTATCTCCCCATTTTTCTTTTCTTTATATTTTTTTAACACTATGCTTCATGGTGTGCTGCTTCACACATCTTTCCTAAGCTCTGATAAATAGAGCTATATTGATTATATGTGTCCTTAAAATTCTATTACACATTCAAAAAATAAACATGTCCCATGTTTCAAAACAGAAACCATCGTACCTACAGACCAGTGCATTAATCTGCCATGACACACAACTCTTAATTAAAATAGGTGCTTTAAAAAAACATAGTGATTGCCAGTTACAGTCATTAAGCATGTTTCAGCGTAGCTGCTCGCTGTGCCGTGCAAACTTGAATAAAACTTATTGGAAAACATGGGAGTATTCCTGGGACTCTGGTGCAATAGCACATCACTACAAAGCCAAAGACATAATAATAGATGTAAGTGAAGCCTCTGATAGCAGATACATGTGCCCTTTTATCAGCAACATGTAGAAAAACACCTGCTAAGACAAAAAACACCCGCTAAGGCATTAATGGCAAAATACATGTGCAACTATGACCCTGGTGCAGAAATACATCCATATAAAGTCTTGAAAATACTGATGGATGTAGAACATGATTGTCACAGCATGTAGACGTCCACATATGTCTTGAAAATACACTTGCTGCAACAGTGACTCGGTAGCTCAGTCTGTTAGATGCCTCAAATAGTGCAGTTTTTCCACACACAGTCCTGGGTTCAAATCCAGTGGTGAGTTGAACTGAATTTTCAGTATTGTGAAGCCAGCAATTAATGACAGTCATGCACTCTTTATCCACACAATATATGTCAAATTAATTGACTGCTTTTAACTGATGGAAGCCACAGGCTTGCAGATAGGAACACACTTCATGTATCCCTATAGCAAACGTATATGTGCATAAATTGTTACCTCATGCAGTAATATGCATTCATAGACAATGTCAAGTCAGGTAGAGTGAATGAGGGCCACTAATACCAGAGTGCACCACACCATCCTTTCAGAGTCACAGTGCAGATTACCACAGCTGAATAACAAACATACACATTTGAAGTCCCTGTTTGTAGCAAGGACAGCCCTCATACATGCTACAAATTACTACATGACTGTAATACATGGCCTACATATTTACACACACACACACACACACACACACACACACACACACACACACACACACATATATATATATATATATATATATATATATATATATATATATATATATATATATATATATATCTAAGGTGATGTTCTGGGCCTGTCCTTTGAGGTTACATATATAACTACACTGTGCATTGTGGTTCTGCTCTGTGTAGGTGGCTAATGTTGTCACTTGCCATTCCACACAACATCACAACAACACTATGTGCTTCATTTAGCTGAGGAGGTTGTGACTGCATATTATGGGGCACCCTCACCCCAACTGTCACACAGCAATGGCCACCTGTTATTGCATGGCCTGCTAATGGCAGCTATCCACTGCTCAGGTGTGGTGACCCATTACGAACCTGTGCCCCACCTGTCCCATACAACTGAGTTCATGCAGATGTAATGCTGCAGACATAATACATGGATTACATTAGTAAACAGGTTGGAGGGGACAGATCAACAAAGCTGCTGTATGCAGACAATGTGGCAGTACAGGCAGACTCTGAGCTAGAACTTCAGCAAAGGATAGGAGAATGTAATGCAAATCTGAAGGCACATGGGATGAAACTAAGCACAGATAAGATGGTGGTAATGGCAGCAAACTGGGGAAATCAGAAGAAGCTGGGGATAGAGATAGAAGGGAAGATAGTGGAACAGGTAAACAGCTTCAAGTATCTGGGAGGGGTGGTTGAGAAGAAGGGTAGCCTGAATGAAGAGGTTCATGCTAGAATCAGATGGGCTGCAGCTAACTGGCATAGAGTGTCAGGTGTAGTCTATGACAGAAGAATGCCAAAGAAGCTGAAAAGCAAGGTGTACAAGACAGTGGTGTAACCAGTACTACCGCATGGTACAGAAACCTTGGCAATAAAGGCAGAACAGTTGAAAAAGCTAGAGGTGATGGAAATGAAGTGCCTGAGAAAGGTGGTAGAATGCACACTGTGGGATAGACAAAGAAATGAGGACATAAGAGCAGAAGCCAAAGTAGCTCCAATTGCAGAAAAGATAAAAGAGAACAGATTATGGTGGTTTGGGCACATGATGAAAACCAGAAGACAATCTGGTGAGGAAGATTTGGGACAGACAAGAAGAAGGTAAGAGGAAGCGAGGACATCCAGCAAAGAGGTGGATGGATTGTGTGAATGAAGATCTGTGACAGCCAGGCATGAGTGTTGAAGAAGGCAGGAGTGTGGCACTGAATCAAGAGAGTTGGCGACAGCTAACACGATACCCCGACCCCATGTAGAAAAAATGGAAAAAAGGGTGATGATGATGATGATACATGGGTGTAGAGCTCTGAATACCTACCTGTCCCATCTGCAGGGGGATGTGCAGTTATGCTATGTCAACCATCCTACAGGAGGTCATATGTGTTTTTTTTCACATATATGTCTGTATTGTCTGCAAGGGGGAGTACATGCTGGTAATTCCAAAGAACATGATCTGTGGCCAGATCCCACCAGGTAGGACCTCACATTTGGGGGGAATGTAGTGGTCACCCATATTGGTAAACCCATGATGCAATATGTTGGTTCCCCATGTAGTGATGTCATGGCACTGCTCCAGGGCATTGTAGGTAAGGACCTGGACCATCCTTAGGGCAAGTGAGCTGCAGCACAACTAAGCAACAGTCCTCTGTACAGACATCTTGCATGACTGTCTTCCTGCAACATGCTAGCAGTAACTGCCATACTTACATGCACAGAGGACAACTAGCATGTAGTGCACAGCAATGTCCCCAGATCTCTGAGTCCTGTCACCTGAAATACCATGATAGAGGTTAGCATGGATATGAGAACTACCACTGTCATACACCTACTGACACTGGACCAAATAATGTTATCTTTGCTGAAGGCCAGATCATGCCTACCAACTGTAACCGGCAGAGCCCATTGACTTTTACACTACGCAATGGATGTCGGACATAAGTCTTGCTCCACCAACCATGGCCTGACAACGTGTATGATAATATTAGTCCAGCAGGCCATCCTGGAAACTGTGGATGTCATGTACAGAGTGCTATATCAGCTGGTGGATAGGCAAGTGTCTGACAGTCATACTCAGGGAACATAGCAGTGGGAGACCTATGCTGCAATGATGTCAGTCACCAGTGGAGTTCATTATTGGTGTACCCCTTTTACTTATTCTCTCTCTGCATTCACAGCCACTGTCCCTGATCTCTGATGGAGTACATTAGCAGGTGAGTGCATATCAGGAGCTGTCACAAAATCCCACACAGAACCAACAGTTATCCAGGATGGCCTAAGACACAGTCAGTTGTTGTCGGAGCTACTGACAGTGACTAAATGCCAACAACCGCACAATACTATCCTGTGATGATTCATCCACCCCTGCAAAATATTGTAGTGTCTGCACAACGTACACAGTCAAGCCATTACACATGGAGTTATGGACACAGACAGTGATAAATCCTTCAACTGTTACTGGTCAGAAAGATGTGGATGCATTCACTGTTGTGCAACCAATACTGACAGATTTGGGATTTACATCCCAGACTGTCAATGGTATACTGAATGTGGCAGTCATCACACCTATCATTGTGTGGAATGGCACGCTTGCAATGTCATTACACAGGCATAACATGCAACTGTACCAGCCACACAGGTTCCATGGTATACCAATACACAGTGTAGATAACATGACCTATGGAGTCCATGTCATGATTGTACATGTGTAGTCTGTCTCTGAAATGCTTTGGATGGGATGTGTAAGGGTCCATACAAGGAGGTGTTAGTTCCCACTGTGTACCTTCCGCGTATCCATGACAGGACTAACATATGTCTCACGTGTTCTACACATGGGCAACATCAGTATGGTATGAATAGTACATGCTAGTGAGACAGGTATGTAACACAAGCAGTACACCCTACATGAAACAGGCCCCCCATGCATATAAAGCACACATCTGTCGTGTCACACATCATGTGCAGTTTACACATTGGGATGCAGAACATGACAATCATAACTGTTGTCAGACAAGTGTTAGTACTGGATGCAGGATATATGTATATGAGTCATTTCTATCAGTACAGCTTGTAGATGTGTTAGTTCCCAAAAGTCTGGTGGCACATAACAAGGGCAGGAGACCCTGTCACAGATTATGGATGCATGAGTATGCTGAATGCCGCCATTGTTTTTGTTAGCATGTTATACACATATGAAGCTATGGAGCCATGCACTTACAGTGCTGTACCTTGCTGATAATATATTACTGCTGTGCTGACATGTCATCCTTGTGCTGCTGTACTTTCACTGTGTATCCATAGGTTATCCCAACAGACTCCTGTAACAAAAACAGAAAAAGGCCCTTGACACACCTGTTATTGTGTAATTATGCAGCCAATACAACATCATACAACATAAAGTACACAAAAATATGTGGTATACTGATGACAAATGCCAGCATACAGTATCTGTCGGTAACCACTGCAAGTGGCATGATGAATAAACACTGCATTACACAAGTACATAGTCACCCTGTGCATTAGACACATAGCTTTGTTTCCCTGCATCGATGGCGATGATGACAAGGATGTGGCACAGGTATCATCACTTGCACAGGGTGTTGTGTGGGGATGGCGGAGGCCTACTCTGGCACAAATGGTAGACAGCATGTGTGTGACTCAGGAGGGGAGCATCTAAGATGGACCATGGAGAGGTGCTGCGTGTGTCTGTAGGTGACCTGCATTTGACAGTAGTGTGTGAGTGCGTGCATGTACACAGTCAAGCTCAGTGCTAGCCCTACAAGTGTGTATGTTGGACAGCTTTGGACCATGCATGGTAGAGTTGACAGTTCACTGTCTCTGGCCCCGAACATGGGAATTGGCTCTGCCAGCAGTTGCACTGGCACGTCCATGCCCAAGGTCAGAAGCGGTGCTAGTACCTGACAGTGACTGCTGTGTGCTGGGACCTTGCTCTCCACAGGACCACCTAGGACCATGAGCCCATAGCCAGCCATATCGTGGTGTGGACAGCACACTCCCATCTGTAGCACTGAATGTACTACCACTACAGGAGTGTGATTGTGCACGGCCATGTGGATGCTCAGCAGATGGGGTTGCTGACCTATGTCCATGGTTCTGACACTCAACTTCAACCACATGTTCCAGCACAGACAATGTGCAATCCAAGACAGACACTGTCTCAGCCCACTGTCTGTCTACTGCATCAGTGAAATGATCCAGGGTGTCTCCAATGTGGAGAAGGCAGTCATGGATGTCAGACTGTGCTACATCCATAACCCTAATTGTACATTTGGTGTTCCATTCAGAATGTGCCTGTGTCTCCATGATGGCCTGAAACATGTGCAGAGTGACCCATGATGTGACACCTGCAACAGGTGGTGGACGGACAGCAGGCCTCTTACAAGCACCCCTGTCAATCTGCCTGTGTGGGACCTTGTCAGCTCTCTGGGTATGGCCAGTGTCTACACTCACTGAAGCCATAGTTGCCACACTTTCCTGTTCAATATCCCCACCCTGTAACTGTCCAATATCTGTGGCCTCTGGAGACAGAGTATGTGTGGGCATACAGACGGTGTGCAGTGACAATGGGGGCAGAAGAGGGATGTATACCTCTGGGACAGATTCAGCCCTTGATATCCCACCTGTACTTCACTGTGGCCACCATCATCATTAGAGTCTGAAGAGACACTGACATCAGGTTGTGTAGGGGGCAGAGACCAGCCCCCATGGTCACCTGCAATAAGAAAGAAAAAAACAGTACATTAATACCTGCACTGTTGTGAACGAAAAGCCTCCAAGACTCATAACAATGAGGACCCACAACTGGATTAGAGGCCAAAGAACTTTCTTCTCTGCTTTCGTCCACAAACCACTTCCTTGGAACAAAGTACAAATTCAACTCAGGACCTTTATAACAATCACTTGAAGTAAATCAAGTAAAACATGACCAGTAATATTTATCTTTTAATTAATCAGTACGACACTGTACTTGAAAAAACAACACATAAAAACCCAGTACAACTCTCTTAAATATATGGAAATACACATTTCACTGCCTAATGTATTTGCCTTTACCCTGTTGTATTTTAAAAGACATTTTAGATTCCTTGCCTTATTTAAACCAGGTGCCTTATCTGCTCTTAAGGGTCTATATCACGAAATTGAACTTCCAAAATGTCGAACACCATAAGTTTGAATTTGGAAGATCGAATTCGGATAACATCAACACTTCAAAACAGCAAATTTTTTCCCAGGGAAAAAATTTGCTGTTCCGAAAAACACACACAACACAATCACACCAAGCACCTTCAAAACCTAAACTAAACCTAACATACACCACTGTCTATGCACTATTCTTAACCCAGCCCTAACCCTAAAGTCCGTCACTACCGTACGCTTGCCTGACCTGCACCCTAACCCTAAAGTCTGTCACTATCGCACACTTACCTGACCCGCGCCCTAACCCTAAAGTCCGTCACTAACGCACACTTACCTGACTCGCGCCCTAACCCTAAAGTCCGTCACTATCGCACACTTACCTGACCCAAAAAAAGCCGAAGCCATAGAAACGGCTAACTGAATTCTTTCCCTGGGAAAGAATTTGGGTTTCCGCGACTTCGACATTCTCAACTTTCGAACTACCAAGTTCGGCCTTCCGGTATTCGACATTCACAACATTCAATTTCGTGATATAGACCCGCTCTTAACTGTAACTGCCAAAGTGTATGTGTTTGTTGAACTACACTCCTGTGACTACCCCTTCTAGACACCTTAGGTGCCTGTTCCAGACTGGAATTTAAAAACATCCTATGCTGTACTAGAATATAATTGTTCCTTAACAAGACAAGTGCCATGCTTACCAGGAGCAGGACCATGGTTTTGGGCAATACCTGATGGACCTGTGAAAAGTTGAGGATGGGTTGTCAATACCACCACATGCTGCAGCACAACAAGGTAATAGGTCCATATATCTCACATTTACAGTAGCTACTGTGTTACTTGTTGTATTGGTCACAATCTGAGTATGAGTCACCTCAAACGTCATGATGGTACATATGATGGGTCTGTACTCATACCTAACCTGTACTTCCTCATTGTCTGCATCAATTACACTCCCTTGTCCCCACCACATGTGACACATGATATTCCTACAACCTCTCCCATAACTCCCATATGTACAGAGCAATTTGTAACTGACCTCTCAATGGACCATACACAGCATCTATTGCACATGGTAACATACTAGGCTGCATCCCACATGTGATCTCACAAGGATTCCTAACACCATTGGGAAACCCTTGCAATCATACTGATAACACTGGCTGCAAACCAACTGAGTGAACAATGGCAACTGTTCCATCCTTGCACAGAGGTGGTGCATCCACTGACCAACATAACTATAGACCTATTTGTCTAAGTATATATAACTATATGCCCATAGGGCCAATCATCATGGAGCTGCTGTGCACACATATATGTGATCTACACACTGTTGACTGTACACAGTTTGGTTTGGATGGGTGACAGGGTGAGCATGACTGTTACATGTGGTGGACATTTCAGAAGCAGTTGCCAAGCACCTGGGTGAGGGTACATCAGGATGTACAACTCCCAGACTGAGCCAAGCCATTTGACTATATTCCACGCTCAGGCAACATTTACAAAGCACCCACTTAGGCATCCATGATACTGTCATTGTTGGCGTCACTAAGTGGCCCATTGGTGGCACATATAGACAACAAAGGGGCATCTACCTCCAATACATGATCTGTGAGCAGCACTCAACAGGGCCTAGTCCTTGATTCTCTACTGCTTGGAATCCATGTAACCACAATGCACGAGACTACTGAATGACTGTGGCTAACAATGTTGGCTGATGCCTGCACATTGTGAGCACTCATAGAGTCTATGAGTTATGTCAATATCCTACAAGAGGGTAATGATGAACAAATGCCTGTTGAACTAATAATGGCCATAAACTCCATGCAAATATATATGTAGTATTAGTTTCATCAGTTAGATGTATGCACGTGGTAAGTAGCACAGCAGTCACAGCATGTAATGTACATACTCAGGGGTGAAAGAACTGGGTACACAGACCTGGCCACACAGGTTTACACCTAATGTGCCTCAGATCACCATGTCTCTACAGTGGTATGGCAAGGATCATATGGCATAACTGAGGCCACAGTCACCAGTAAGTGACAAACTCATAACCTCCACATACCCTTCCCTCAGCATGCCAATATTTGAGAGCAATGGCCAGTTGTTGACATACCTTTCCAAGCAGTACTGGCAATTGCACACAACAGTATGGTCCCTCACAAGAACAATTCACATCTTCAGTATGTGTTCAATGGGGATCATCTTTAATGAGTGTCATTGTCACCTGTGGCATGTAGAGTACTCAGAGATGATCTGTGTCTTGCATACAGGGCAATGTGGACCCTGCTTGATTGCATATGCTGCCTATCTGTAGGAAGCATAATAGATGGATGACTAACTGTAAGGACATTAACCTAGTATGTGATGTTAGTACTACATGCTTGTGGGAGAGATTTGTCTAGCAGACTAAAACTCCACCCTTGGAACAGAACCCTGCCTAATGGCACACAGAGCACTTCAGTACACCTCAGCACATGCCATTTGTCTGACTGGCTGGGTGACCATCATCTCAACACAGAATTCTGCCTCTGTCCCTCTTGAACTGGGGCAATATGTGCTAATCCTGCAACTACTGGTATGACGATGTCTATGATCATGAGGGCTGTATGGCCATTATTCTAGTTCAGTTCAAACATCCTATGGTTCCATAACATGATGTACAATGCTCTAACTGACTCACACACAAAAATGGCTACATTGAGGCTAGTACCACTTCCAATCACTGTGCACAGGACACGCCAAGGCATGCACATATTGCAAATTGGCTGTATGTAGATGTAGATGCTTACCTATGTAATGGTACATACTACAGATCACAGTATGTGTTACATGCAACACACCTCATGTCTCCTAGTACTATCAGCTTATGACATATTATGCTTGATGACATAAGCAGGCCTTGTTGTGGTCAGTCCTTTGAGGAGCCACAAATAAAACACTGCAAAACCCTACCTATGTCTAGGTTACCAAGGTTATGTCATATGGATATATACACACAGAACAAGTAGGCTGGAGTGGGATTAGAACCCCCTACCAATCCAGTCTTATACACTATAGATCACAGTACTTATCGCATGTGCCACAGCTTCCTTCTGCTACTATACTGTCAGCTGGTAGCCTTAAGGTTTTGTTTTGCAACAGAATGTACGCACAAACACAGGCATGCACCAAGTGGGCTGGAGTAAGAGTAGAACCCTTAATTCTCTAGTGTTATACACTAGAAATCACAGTACTTATTGCATGTGCCACAGCTTACTTCTGATACTACACTGTCAGCTGGTAGTCTTAAGGTGGCTAATATTATCAGGTATTGTAGAAGAAGCCAGCAGCAAGTTACAGGCCCACATAGTGCATAACCATTGCATGTAGATAGCCCATGAGGGCATGTCCATTGTTTTACAGGGGAATACACACACACACACACACACACACACACACACACACACACACACACACACACACACACACACATACACACACCAAGTGGGCTGGATTGAGATTAGAACCCCCACCCATCTCATCTTATACACTGCAGACCACAGTACTTATTGCACGTGCCACAGATTAAGTCAGTGATATATGTGATTTCAGGCACAGTACTTGTGCATTACACAAACTAGGCTTGTGTTGAACAGCATCTGTGGCCAGTAGAGTGATATTGATTCATACTGTTATCTGCATCTAGTAGCCTAGCAGTGAGATAACTGTTTTTATCTCAGCTATGTGTGTACAGTTACCAGTATAGCCATATATGGCTGCTTGCAGTTACACAAGTGAACTTGTGGGCAGGGACAATGTGCCCTTTCCATATGTGCATTGACAACATTATACATTACAACACCTGCTCACCTGTGTTTATCTATGTGGTGACATCCAGCAGGCGCAAGGGTCTGTAGGTAAGTGAATGATGTACTGTTGCACCCTAAGTTTGGATCCTTTGAGCAACAGTATGGCTGTGTGATAATGCAGATTTACTCACCATTATTAGGGTATGTCGGACAATACAGACATCCACACACATATTTCTGTATATAATAGGGATGTATATATAAATGTAGCTGGATGTGTGTATGCTATATAAATATATATATATATATATATATATATATATATATATATATATATATATATATATATATATATGACTTATGTAGATATATAGGGGAGTGTATGCATCTTTTTTAATATATATAGCTCTATATATATCGGTATATATCTATTTGACACTACATAGTAATAGATATACTATGCATGTGAGAGAGAGAGTGACAGATGGATATGTATACGTATATGTCTGTATGTACAGACATTTATACACAACAGGTCATTTTGATGACGGGGCAACAGAACTGCGCAAATTTTAACTAAGTGTCTGGCCATACCCAGTGGGACTATCAATACCTATAAAGTGACTTGAGGCCACACATACCTGTACTCCAGTCTGGGATTTTGCATGTTGCAGACATTAGCATCTGTCCCTGTTTCTGCAGGACTGCACTTCACTCAAAATGTCCATGGCATTCCCCAGCTGTGTGCTGTACTTAATATGTGACTGAGGTTGGTAATGTTACACCACTGACAGTCTGCATACCTCTCTACTGTTCTTATTTTCACAGAATGTCTAGAGTTTTGCCTCATATGTTTGGTCTGTTCCTCATACATTTGTGGTCTTCTGATGAATTATCTAAAGGGTCTTATGCATTGTATTGAACCCCATAATCTATCCCATGTGGGTCTTCACCACTAGTGGAGGTCTGTCACAACTCATTTTTAATAACACCATAATCTTTATCCCAATTCTCAAAACTACTACCGACTACCATTATTCCTTGATTTAGGGTAACAACAGTTCTCCTGATATTCACCCCTATTCCTCTCCAGTTTCCTCGCTTTCCTACTATAAATTATCTGATACAAAATAACTAGTGACCTTTTATTCACTGTAGATGAATACAAAAGACAGTACTCTTCTATCAGAGATCAAGTGGATAAAAAGTGTCAGGTAATTTATAATAGGAAAGCAAGGACACTTGAGAGGGATAGGGTTGAATATCAGGAGAACTGTTGTTACCCTAAACCAAGGAATAATGGTAGCCATTTTGAGAATTGAGATAAAGATTGTGGCATTATTAATAATGAGATAAGGGAGACCTCCACTAGGGGTGAAGGCCCACATGGGGTAAACTATGTGGTTCAAAACAATAGATACAACCCTTTAGAGTACCTCCCTCTCAGAAGATCATGTACATTTTTTCTGCCTCTGTGCAATAAAGAGTTAACCTCTTTTTTCTGCTTGCTCCTTCGGTGTTTGGTTTATTTACTGGTTGCCTTGTACACTGGATTCCCTACTTTGACAGTATGTCAATTGGCTCAAACTGCCTCACCAATTAGATTATATACAGCTTATCTACACACACAACATTATTCACAACGCTGATGACTGCCCTGATTTTAGTCTTATTTTCCATTCCTACGCCCTTAATAGACTACTTTAATCTAATGAACAGCATTGTCATAGCATATATAAATCCCACAAAATCCTCTGGTCAAAGTCTCTACTCATAGTCTGTTGCTAAAAAAATAGAATTATTTTTTTTCTGCAAATTACATCTATCTCTAACCTCTCCAAATTCAAACAACTACTAAAGGTCTACCTAAATAAAAATTGACTCTGCTCCTGAACTGCAACTTGTGAATACTTTATCTATTGACAATGTTCTGTTTCAGCTTGTTATAGCTGTCCAAATATTTACACTATGTATGTATAGGTTTACACTGTATGAATTAAAGCTGAATTTTACTTAGTTAATATATCATTCTGCTTTTCAATAACTTTATTTAAATGTAACCATATTAAGTCAATGTAGAACCTTTCTCTCTGGGCCTCCACTGATATTAACCCAGTCAGACATTCCTGGTAAACAAATTTCAAATAAATAAATAAAAATAACACATCATTACAGCAACATTGGGTAGCTCCAGAAGTACTGCACCATGTTATCACACCCTAGCCAATGGTCTCCACTCAATCCTGTTTCCTTCAGGACCATGCATGACCTGACAGCAAGAATACCCCAAGAATCCAAAACATGTCACATGGCAATGAAGTCTCCTTGTTCTCTTAGAGTGCTCCACAGTTTCTACCAATAGGGTGCTGAAGATCATCAAAACATAAGAAGCTCCAATTGACACTGCTCATGAGGCACTTTCCCAGGTAATGATACAGAAACCAAAGCATTCACAGCTTGAGTGAAAGGCAGTTATCTGAAGGGCAATTATCTACGGCAGTACTTCTGCATCAAGTTTCATACCACAATCTTGAATTGCTGGGCAGTATTGTGCATCATGCCATTATGTACTGTGTTATATTCATAAAACCTGAATTCCCTCTACCCACACTCCCCTGATATCACAGAGGGGTGATCCCCATTTACATATGTGGCATATGCTTGTATTCTCACATGATTTGAATAACCAAGTGCTGTCCTCATTGCAATGCCAGAGTTCCACATCATATCTTAATATGCATTACTGTTTTTGCATTTATCCACATATTAATTTATTGTGCAGGAGTGGTGTTTTCAATAAAATGTTCCTCCGTGTTTTGTGTCATATTGTCCTGTCACCTATTCATGCTGTTATCCTGCTGCAGTCAGCAGTTTGTCATTCAAAAAACAATTTGTCAAGCTCAGAAAAGAACTCCCTATCTTTGCATTATAGAAGCATTTCTCCTTAGTTCTTATTACACACTTTCACAGAAATATCTTTCTTTCTTTCATGACAGCTTCCCATATTTCTAGGATCTAACTTAGCTTGGGTTCTCCTCTGGTTTCATCCCCTGCTTAATACTTTCTTTCTGTAAAGGTAGGGTAGATTCCCGTGACACAATCCTGTTCAGCCAAGTCAAAAAAAAAGAAAAAGAACAGTTTACCAATTTCATTGATCATGATGTGTTGTGTCTATCACATGCTCTTAGCTGAAAAATACATTTTTTAAATGAAAAACATTTTCTAACACAATGCCCATCATGGACAACATCTTTCCACTCTCTAGGTGTGCATGCAGGAAGCGGACTTTGTGCATGTGTTGATATGGCCTCATTGATGAAACATAGAGAAGTGGTTGTAACTCAGATCAGTTCATGTATGCTTTGGCAGCTTGTTGTTAGGTGTATTACAGACATTGAAAAATGCATTTTATAAGCTATATGGAATTTTGTAAATAATTCTATGTCATTTCTGAATATTGATATGATTTATACATAACTGTATGTTATGTTGTTGTTGTTGTTGTTGTTGTACTGAGCTAAAATGTAACCACAGCATGCCCTGCTGACTAAGAACAGAAATGCATATAAACTAAATATCTGTGCAAATATATGTTTTAACAGTAAAAACTAGAACATAAAAAGGGTTAATTTGCAAAACTTCAAGAAAATAAGTTGAAATTAAACTGCTTTACGATTGTGCTATAAAAGTTCTCTCTTGGTTTCAGTGCAACAGACACAATGTCTAGAGCTAGACATTTTTGTATTGTCTTGAAAGAGAAGTAGTTGCTAGGTTTAAAATGTAAGTGTTTTATTGTTTTATGTCTTCCAAGATCTGCAAACATCTGACAGATCTGTATTTTTCACACACAGATGTTAAATTCTGTTAGTTTCTGTTTTAGCCTGGGAACTGAAGTCAATTGACAAGAAGTGATGTCATCCAAGTTAACCCAGTAGTAATATTTGATATTAATTTAAGAACTCTCTCAGAGAGAGACTTTTGTCTTTTACCTAACAAGAACACCCACTCATCATCACCATCTGCACTTGCCTTGCTGTAAGTAAGATTTAGGGCATAGTATCTCTTTTAGATACAGATAGGAATATAGTAAAGATTAGTTTAGATGTTTTCTGTATTAATTTGAGACTGTCCTGCAATGTTGTTTTAAAATATTTTCTGTGATTTTGAACTCTGAAGTTACTGTGTTGATTTACTGAATATTGTCTTATTCTTTTTTATTTATTATTAAATATATTTAAACCTATCTTTGTGGCTGATATTCATGAGACATATTTAAGCTCTTAGAGTACTTGCATATCTATTTGGTGACACTGTACAGGCCACTCCTAAATAGCCTTACTTGGTCAGACTACCATTTGGATTATTAGTAACATTGCACAGTAGGATTGGGCACCCTTTGTTAATGGCCTTAAGCAGCTGATAAATAGTTGGCTGATGGCAGCTGGAACTACCTTATAGTCTGGGCAAAAGGGGACATAGCTAGTAAGCCTGTGCCAGCCTTCCCCAGGTGTGTGTACTTTTATATAAATCAAATCTCAAAGTTTGTATGTGTGTGTGTGTGTGTGTGTGTGTGTGTGTGTGTGTGTGTGTGTGTGTGTGTGTGTGTGTGTGTGTGTGTGAGCTACTTGGCAAGGACACAAAGCACTGATTGGACAGAGAGGGTACTGGAGGTCTTAGCTTGGCCACTCGGCTGAGATCTCCACCCTAATGCTGTGTTAATGGATAGTCTTATCTGGGCTCTGGAGAAAGAGGGAGAAACCAGCCCCAGCTGTGAACTCTGTGTGCTCTTTAGGGAAATTGCACTTTACTGTCTGTGTACTTGTCATCTTCCCAGTGTGTACATCCCCCACTGTTGCCAGTGCTGAGGATTAAGGCTCCTTGATTACTGGTCCAGTGCAGGGGCATCATATATTAATTGGTTGGCAGTGGTGGGATAGCCACATCACATATTAATTGGCTTGTAGTGGTGTGGATATTGAATTCCTGTAGCCTGTGTACAGTGGTCACTGAAGGTGTTTGTACTCTTAATCAGCCACACAGTGAACATTCAGAGTTTCACAACACAATTGTTGTTATTTTTTTTGCTAGCAGAGGAGCATGACAAGCTGACAATGAGCCAGTTGGCTGAGGTGTGTCAGGCTAAAGGACTGGTGCATGCCAACCTGACTAAGGCAAAAATTATTGTAGCTTTGGGCACAGCTGCATTGCAGACCTGCGATCAGAAGGACAACCAGGCTGGCCTTAGAGATGTGCAACTCTCAGAAAATGGACAGCTCAACCTTTCCACAGAGGACTTAAAAATCCATCTGGAGTTAAAGAGACTTGAGCTGGAGGCCAAGAGTTTGGAAATAGAAGCAGCAGAGAGACTGAGAGGTCTAAAAGCTGAGGAAAATGAGAAACTGAGATGTCTTGAGGCTGAGGAAAATGAGAAACTGAGACTTCTAGAGGCTGAGGAAAATGATAAACTGTGACATCTAGAGGCTGAGGAGAAGGAGAGGCAGAGGCAACATGAACAGGAGATGCTGCCTCTTTGCCAGAGTCATGGATGTAATGGGTAGGGAGTAACCCAACCCCAAAAGCAACAAAGTTCAGTAAATTTCTTCCACAATTTACAGAGGGGGATAAGTTTGATAGTTGCATTCATATATTTGAAAGGGTATGTAAACAGTATAATATTGACCAAGGGCTCTGGGTACAGTTCCTAACCCCCTTACTCCATGATAAAACTGTAAATAAATTGTCTGATACTGATTGCTTAAATTATAATATTGTAAAATACTGTCTTTTATAATGCTTTAACACCTAAAGTGTATAGGAAAAAGTTTTGTGAACATGGACGCAAGGCAGATGAAAGTGTGAGTGAATATATTGCTTTAGTAAGCACTTATTTTCATAGGTGGGTGAGTGGATGTCAGGTCACCACTTTTAAAGGGCTGGCAGACACTTTGGTGAGGGAACAAGCCCTTAGCACTTTGCCTGAGGATGTGAGAATCTGATTAGCTGATAGACAATGCAATACTTCAGATAATTGGGGAAGAAGGGAGATTTATACCTACCAAACAGCGCATCACTGTACAGGAAAGGGACACCCAGTGCTGCTCATGGGTCTAAGGGAACCCATAGTGGGCAGCCCAGACTGCTGCAACAGAGTCCACCCATAGCAGGGGAAGCCACTAGTCCAGGTACACATCCAGGACCAAGGGTTAAATGTTTTAAATGCAACCAGTGGGGCCATGTAGCATATAGATGTCTACAGAGGCAAGGTGAGGAACAAAAGGTGGGAAAGCCAGTAAGTAGGAATGAAAAAATGCCAACTGCAAGTTGTCTCAAGGCAACAAGGGTACCAAACTACCACAAGAGGTTATATCCTATCTTAGTAAATGGCAAAGAGGCCATTACTAAGAGAGAGACAGCCTCTCACCTAACCAATGTGATGCCTGGAATGGTTAAAGAGGAGCACTGCCTGCTTGGGCAGTCTACTCCAGTAAGAGCTTTAGGAGGGACCCCATTCCAAATACCTTTGGCTAGGGTTCACCTTGACTGGGATTGTTGAAAAGGAAGCCAGCAAGTAGGTGTGTTGGAGGATATCCCTGCAGATGTCCTGATAGAGAATGATTCTGATAATGCACTACCATGTGTGCATGCAATTACACACAGTCAGACTTGGAGAAAAGCATGTGGGCTTGGTAGCCCTGGGGGAGACCCAGACAGACCTCCCACTTGCAGCCAGGACTGGTGAGGTAGTAACTTCAGGAAGGGAGCTACCCTGTACCAGTGAGACTGAAGGTGAACCACAGCTGCTTGTAGGTACTGATGTTCCCTTGGACAGAGTGACTGTAAGGGAATAGGTAAGTAGTAGCACCCAAGCTGACAGTGAGGCACCACTGTCAGAGAATACCAGACTTCTGGTGGACAGGGAGCTGGGAAGGGTTATGAAGAGAGAGTTGAGACAGGCTCATCTCTCAGATCCTACATTACAAGGCCTGAGGTAGGTAGCCAGTGAGGCACCTGATTTTCAAGGGAAGGGGGAGTCTGTATGCTGGGACAAAGGGTTACTGTATAGAGAGTGGACCCCTGAGGGAAGACTAGAGGGTGAGAGAATAAAGCAGTTGGTAGTGCCCAGAGCCTACCATCTGGCACCTCTAGCCATAGCCCATGATATTCCCTTTGCAGGTCATATGGGCATAAAACATACAAAGAGATGTATTATGCAGAACTTTTATTGGTCTGAAATTTCCAGAGATGTAACAGGGTACTGCAGGACCTGTAAGCAGTGCCAAAAGGTAGACAAGGCAGGAGACAAGGTGAACGTTCCTTTGCTGTCTTTGCCTGTGATTGAGAAGCCATTTCTGGGGGTAGCTATGGATATTGTAGGTCCTCTGAGTACCCCACGTTCTACAGAGAAAAAAACATATCCTAGTGGTAGTAGATTATGCTACCAAATACCCTGAAGGAGTGGATCTGTCCTCCTTTGAGGCAGAAAAGGTGACAAATGCTTGGTTAGAGATTTTCAGCAGGGTAGGTTTTCCAAAAGAAATACTGACTGACAGAGGTGCCATTTTCATGTCAGACCTGCTGGCTTGTCTGTGGAAGCACTGTGGGGTGAAGCACCTAAAGACCACCCCTACCATCCCCAGACTAATGGTCTTGTTGAGAGTTTAAACTCTACACTCAAGTCCATGCTATGGGCATTTGCAGACCAGTTTAAGAGGGAGTGGGACAAATGTTTGACCCATCTGTTGTTTGCTTACAGAGAGGTGCCCCAGGAATCCACAGGTTTTTCACCCTTTGAGTTGTTATATGGGCAGAGGGTGAGGGGACCTCTAGATTTGACTTGAGATAAGTGGGAGGGTAAGTGTGAATCTCACAAGACGTCTGTTGTGGCATATGTCCTAAACCTTAGGACAACGCACTGGAAACTCCTGATCTTGGCCCAGGAAAACCTGAAAGAAGCCCAACAGCAGGAAAAGGTCTGGTATGACAGGAATGCTCAAGCTAGAGAGTATGCTGTAGGGCAGCAGGTAATGGTTCTCATTCCTGTCAGACACAACAAGCTGCAGGCAGCTTGGGAGGGACCCTGAAAGGTAGTAAGGAAGGAGAGTTATGTTAACTACATGGTAGAACTGCTAGGCAGGGGCACAAATTGTAACCAAGTTAACATGAGGAAACCTTACCATGATAGGGAGGCCCTTATGCTGAGTATTTGCAGTGAAAGGCAGGAGGAGTCTGAGGGGGGATCTGGTGACTAATCTCCTCAGTAAGACTCAGACTGACACCTCAGTGGAAGGACTAGCAATGTCCCAGCAGCTATTCCCTACCCAGGTTCAAAAAATCCAAGCAGTGTTATAGGAGCTTGGGGGCATGTTCACTGGGAAACCAGGGTGAGCCCACCTGGTGCAGCACCATGTGGATATAGGACCCCAAAGGCCTATTAAGCAGGCCTCTTATAGGGTGTCTGAGAGAGTCAAACAGATTCTGAGGAAGGAGATACAGGAAATGTTGGAACTAGATATAATTCAGGAGTCCAGCAGTCCCTGGGCCTCCCCAGTGGTGCTGGTACCAAAGACGGATGTCAGCACCAGGTTCTGTGTGGACTACAGGAAATTAAATAGTCACACAGAGTCAGATGCTTACCCTATCTCTAGGACAGATGAAGCCCTAGAACAGCTGGGTGGGGCTAAGTATCTTACCATTATTGATCATACCAAGGGTTACTGGCAGGTGACTGTGACTCCAGTGCTAGAGAGAGGTCAGCCTTTGTGACTCCTTTTGGCTTGTATGAGTTCACAAAGATGCCCTTTGGGATAAAAAATAAAATGCCCCAGTGACTTTCCAGAGGCTGGTAGATCATATCCTAGCATGAATGGGAGATGTTTCCCTTGATTATCTCTAGATGATATTGCTATCTACAGCCATTCCTGGCAAGAGCACCTTCAGCATGTCAGGGAGGTGCTGGGCAGACGACAGAGGGCAGGGTTAATCATTAAGCCCAGCAAATGTCAGTAGGGTATGGTAGAGGTCTCCTACCTGGTACATAGAGTGGGGAGGAGTAAGATCAGGCCAGAACCTGCCAAAGTGTAAGCCATCCAGACATGGCCTGCCACTGTTACCAAACAAACAGATGAGAGCATTCCTAAGGACAGCAAGGTACTACAGAAAGTTTGCCCCAAATTGTAGTACCATAGCCACTCCCCCTCATAGACCAGACAAGGTAAAACAAACCAGATAAGGTAGTGTGGATCCTAGCATGTGAGCAGGCATTCAAGAAGCTTAAAGGAGCTTTGGGAGAACCCCCTGTGTTAGCCAGTTGAGAGTACAGCAAAGAATTTGTTGTGCAGGTGGATGCTTCAAACCATGGGGTGGGGGCTGTACTTAGCCAGGTCTCCTCAGAAGGAGAAGAGCACCCATTGGTATATCTCAGATGTAGGTTCCAACCCTGGCAGGAATGCTAAGCAGCTGTAGAAATGGAATGCCTAGCCATAGTGCGGGCACTGCAGAAACTTCAGTCTTATCTGTATGGAAGGAAATTCACTGTAGTTCTAGACCACAATCCCTTAACATGGCTACATTGAGCCAGCCAGCAAAATGCCAAGTTACTAAGGTGGAGCCTAGGGCTGCAAGCATATGGTCTGACAGTGCAGCACCTCAGTGGAGTTAGCAATGCCAACGCAGATGGGCTCTCAAGACAGGGAACCCTCTCAAGCAATGTTTCTCAAAGGTCACTTGAAAAACTAACTTGAGGTTTTGCAGGGGGGAGAAATGTCATGCTACCACCCAAGCAATCTGGAATTTTGTAAATAATTCTATGTCATTTGTGAATACTGATATGAATTTTACAGAACTGTATGTTATGTACTGAGCTAAAATGTAACCACAGCATGCCCTGTTGACTTAGAACAAAAATGCATATGAACTATATACCAGTGCAAATGTATGTTTTAACAGTATAAACTAGAACATAAAAAGGGTCAACTTGCAAAACTTCAAGAAAATAACTTGAAATTAATCTGTCTTAAGATTGTGCTATAAAAGTTCTCTCTGCGTTTCAGTGTAGCAGACACAATGTCTAGAGCTGAAAGGTTTTGTTTTGTCTTGAAAGAGAAGTAATTATTAGGTTTGAAATGTAAAAGTGTTTTATTGTTTTACAACTTCCAAGATCTGCAAACATCTGACAGATATGTATTTTTCACACAGAGATGTTAAATTCTCTTAGTTTCCATTTTAGCCTAGTGACTGAAGTCAGGTGACAAAAAGTGATGTCAGCCAAGTTAACCCAGTAGTAATATTTAATATTAATTTAAAAACTCTCTCAGAGAGAGAATGGGCATTTTGTATTTTGTCTTGGACCTAGCAAGAACATCCACTCATCATCACCATCTGCACTTGCCTTGCTGTAAGCAAGATTTAGGGCATAGTATCTCTTTTAGATACAGACAGGAATATAGTAACGGTTAGTTTAGATGTTTTTTGTATTTATTTGAGATTGTCCTGCAATGTTGTTCTAAAATATTTTCTGTGATTTTGAACTCTGAAGTTACTGTGTTGATGTACTGAATACTGTCTTGTTCTTTTCCATTTATTATTAAATATATTTAAACCTATCTTTGTGGCTGATATTTGTGAGACATATTTAAGCTCTTAAAGTACTTGCATATCTATTTGGTGACACTGTACAGGCCACTCCTAACTAGCCTTGCTTGGTCAGGCTACCATTTGGATTATTATTAACATTACACAGTAGGATTGGACACCCTCTGTTAAGGGCCTTAAGTAGCTGATAAATAGTTGGCTGGTGGCAGCTGGAACTGCCTTATAATCTGGGAAAAATGGGGCATAGCTAGCAAGCTTGTGCCAGCCTTCCCCAGGTGTGTGTGTACATGTATATAAATCAAATCTCAAAGTGTGTGTGTGTGTCAGCTACTTAGGCAGAGACACGAAGCACTGATTGGACAGAGAGAGTACTGGAGGTCTTAGCTTGGCCACTCTGCTGAGATCTCAACCCTAATGCTATGCTAGTGGGGAGTCTTACTGGGGCTCTGGAGAAAGAGTGAGAAATCAGCCCCAGACTGACTGTGATCTCTGTGTACTGTTAAGGGAAATTGCACTTTTCTCTGTGTCCTCTTGTCATCCTCCCAGCATGTATGTCCCCCATTGTTGTCACTGGTGAGTATTGAGGATCCCTGATTACTGGGCCAGTGCGGGGGTGTCACAACAACAATGCAAACATGTTGTATAGCCAATTGGACTGAATCAAATATGTCAAGAAGATATGTGTGCAAAGTGAAGTGCTATGTATGGGATGATATTTTTGGGGGGACAGGTGCCTTTTTTTAAAATTCAGTAATAGAGGAATGTTGGGTAAGGGATGTAAGTATTTGTGTGTTAAGTAAGTAGGGTAGGTGAGGAAGCAGATGGAAACAAACATGACAAACAAGACATGACACAGGGATGGTGAAGGAAACATCATTGGGGTTAGGGAGGGGACAACAGAAGCCCATGCACATCAAACATGGAGACAGTGAGAATCTAATCTTCACCCACAGGACTGTCATCACCATCCCCTTACTCAGATGGCTGCTGGAGTGCTTGACATCTCCTCCTACTATGGACCATCTACTGTAGGTATGCACCAATGGTGCTGTGCATGACCCTGTGCACCAACCCTTGCATCTCCTGGCAGGTGATAAAATCCCCAACTTTGCCAGTACACCTGGAGGGTACCACAGCACCAGCTGCCAGGGTAGTGCTACCTGAGGGGGTAGGTAGTGCAGGGGCAGCAGAGGCAGGACTGCCAGGTTGGGTTCCAGATGTGCTGGGCTTTGGTACCAGAGCCAGTGGAGCAGGGGCAGGCTGAGCCACTGGGGTTGGCTTACCTCCCTGTGCTGTAAAGCATTTTGTGATTTGTTAGAGATGTATGACATGGAAATGTTTTGATGACACAGAAAAAAAAAGAGATAAAATTAGTACCATCATTTGTGACATACAATTCATTATCACAATAATGCAACTATTTTATTTGAAAGTTTACATTTATATAATAAAAAATGTTTTCATTATGTGTTTTTATAATGTTGTTTTCATGTTGTTTCTAATGCTGTTTTTAAAATTGCTTTGAAAGTTGTTTTTATTTCACATTTTCTACACTTGCTCTTCAGTTAAATAGCTCAAATCTTTTATCTATGTATTTATTCATTCATTTATCTATTTATTTATTCATTGTATATTTATTTACACTTAAAATTATTCACACATACTTTCACAAACATTTATTTGCACAATAATTTAAATTTAAGCATATGTTATTTTCTTTCTTTATCAACATATACTTTTTATAGCTATTACAATGTATAAGCTTTGAATTATGTAAATAACACTCAACTTTTAACATGTATATAACCCTAGCTTGAACAGTGCCTATATATATGTACTATTACTTACCTTTTTAAAAAATTGGTTAAGACAGCACACTGCTATATATTTATTTATTTATTTATTTATTTATCTATTTATTTATTTATTTATATATAAGTAGAAAATATGCAGTTAGATTCAGTGTTGGTTTTATACTTGCATTATTTTGAGCATTAGTATTTAATATGATATTCAGTTCCTTCGCAAGTCAGTTCACTATATGTATTTATTTATTCATTCATGCATAGGCAGAAAATATGAAGTTAGATTTGGCGTTGGTTTCATACTCGCATTATTTTGAATACTAATATTCAATGTAACATTGCTGTTTATAACCATTATTCTTGAATGATTTGTAAATAATATCACATATTTAAATTTTCTCTCTATAAATGTGTGTTTTTTAAAGATACCTTCTTAAAAAACACCTGATTAAGCTGCAAGCTTTAGTAGTCTAACTATTTAATGAGATAATTGATTTTCATTGATTTGGCGCCTTTTTCACTAGCCTTTGTATAAAAAGAAGTTTTTGTGTTACTATTATTGTCTGATGAAGCGTAGTAGTTGCTACGCGAAAGCGCTCACGTTTTAACTAATAAATATTGGTTTTATTACATCTACATTCTGCCTTCGTGTTGAAATCTACAGAATTTTTTCCATTGATGTGGATTTATTGCAAGAAATCTTATTTGTGACTGTTGGATTGTTTACACCAAACCTTGGTTGGTTACGTTTTCCTGTGGTGAGAGAACCTGGTTTTACCTTCAAAGTTTACATTTAAGTATACTTTCTAACAAATACAAACTATGATTATGCATTGCTCAAAGTAATCCTTAGAATGTGCAGATATTGCACATATGCTTGATACAATTATACAGATTAAAGTTAACAGCAGGGCATTTCCAGCACTTGTATAGAATTTAATTAATGTAATATTTTTAAAGGATCACACTATTTTATACTTGTTACTTTTGGCATTTTCAATCCATAATGTCTGATTACACTATTACACTTGATGCCTAAAGTTGGTTTGTGCAACAGGCTGAAGCATGCATACTTGCTTTTACAGTTATGATATGCATGCTTACTTTGGTACAACTATAAAAAATACTTTTTTTTGTTTTTTTTATTTAAAATCTACAATAACACTTCTTTTGTGCTGCATACTCCCTAGATGCTCAGCATGGGTTTCCCTATTTGCAAGATTTATGCATTAGCTGTGTAAAGAAGAGAACAGAAGAGTATTATGCATTCCAGTCTTGCCTATATTTAGCTTTCTATCTATAATAAATTTCCTATATTAGTATACTTACACAACTGTGGGATGTTGCTAGTTCTGTACGTATCCAGCCTCTGGTTGAGTTCATCCTTCTTGTACCTTTTAGCCATTAAAGTGGTGTCTGCACTGTTCTCCAGTGGATGGAATGCCAGTCACACTAGATGCAGCCTTGGACAGACTATTCCAAACCTCAGACTTGTACTGGGAGCTGGTATAGTCCCCTGGAAAGCCTTTGCCTGTGGTGCTTTATAAGGAGTCCAGTAAAGTTTTTGGACTCCCAAACACCCTACCTCTGTACCCTAAATTGGGTACCTTCCTAACACCAGACATGTCCAACCAGAATGCACAGCAATAGCTAATAATGATTTCCCACCAATGCATGTCATTGTGTGTTATTGTGTTTACTGGTAGTGTGCAAACCCAAACAATGAGGTAAACCATGTTTGTGAGATGGTAAGCAGAAAGCAGCAGTGGTAACCAGAGAGGAATGCACTTTTGGCAATTAGAAGGTTAATATGACACTTGGCATTAGTTTGAGGGTTGTTTGCTGTTTGAACTGTTAGGGAGCTTCTCTCCCCAGGCCTGGGTTCCTGACTCAGTGGACTTTTCCGGTCAACAAATGTCAATAAATAAATAAATTTAACTTTGCAGACATGTACTTGGGGCATACATTTTATGACCTGACACATTTTTGGAGGGGTGGGGGGGCTTTCCACACTAATAATATTAGTTTTTATACTGTGGGATTCAAAACATTCAAAACTATAAATAAGAGACAAAACATTTTCTTTCACAGAGGTGATTTTTCATCCTTGCCACAGAAGAATTACTTCCACTGCTCTGTCAGTGGTTGAGGTGTCCACACCCAAATGAAGCAGGCCATGGGGTCATGGTTCTGGGAATACCCGTGAGGAGATTTTGTCCAGTAGACATCGGTCACATTCTTGTACCAGCAGTGCATCTGACCATGGGCAGGAACATGCCAGTGCAACTCCTGGCAGAGCCAGTTCTCATGGTTTAGCACAATGATGATGAACTGACACCTCTATCATGCATGGCTCACACCTGTCTGACATAACAAGATATAGAGCTAGCACAGAGCTTGGCTGTGTATTTGCAGACACTCAGACACCTATTTCACCTGAAGGACCCATACAGACACACCCACAACAGTTACATGGTACACTCATGAGGCTTAAACCTCATTCTGTCTCAGTGGCCATTTGATACTTTTTCAAATTTCTGCATGCTTCTCTTTCTTACTCACATGCACTCACTTACCTTTTGTGTCAACCTAGGCTTCTTGCCTCACCACTCCCACACAAACACAACACCCTGTGCAAGTGATGATAACTGTGCCATATCCTTGTTTTCTATCTTTTGGATTCAAGGATACATAAGCTTTGTGTCTGATGCTCAGTGTGCATAATTGAGTTACTGCTTAGAATATCTGTGTTTGTGATGCTCTTTTGTTAATTATACTGTTTTCTTACAGGTTTTTGTAGTGTGTACAATCCTTCCACACTCTTACAGCAAGAAACCTGGACCAAGCCACGTGGGACAAAGGCTGAGCAATAGAGAGACCTTTTAAATATTTTGGCCTTACAAAGTTAGAGACAGTTGATAGAATCAAACAGTTTATGCATCAGTATTTTTAAGATTTTTCTGAGAGATATGAAGACTGAACTGAAATGTGTGTCATTAATTTCTAACTTCTCTCTTTAATGATTTGCCAGTACAAAAGTATGAGGCCAAACTGAGGACTTTCAGTAACCATCACTATTTTTGAGAGGTAAGAATGTGTGAATCTTTGATGCCTGAGGCCTATTACTTGATAGAGGACACATATATTCACATAGGTCACTGCTGTCACATCTTGAAGTCATTGCTCTAAAAACCAACCGCCTTTTACTTACTTACATTGCCAAGTAACAGTATTCAAGGCTATGTCATTCATTTGTATACTGATGTATGCATGTGTTTAAAAATGTATTTGTAAAGTTGCTTGTGTTAAAAATGTATCAACAGTGTGCCCTGTTGGAAAGAAAAAGAAATATACATGCATTATTGTAACTGTTTAACTATATATATTTTAACAGAGGATACTAGATGAGACGAGGTTAGTTTCAAACTTTAAAAAGTGTAAGAAATTAAATTACTGGTCCTAGGCCATAAAGATGTTATTTCACAGTTTTGAATGAAGCCAGTGATGCAATGGCTGTAAGAAGTATGGTTTATTAGCTCCTGTAGGAAGAGTGGAAGTGTTTTATGGTTTTATGACTTCCAGGAGCTGCAGCAGATCTTAGCAAGACTCTATGTGTATGTATTATTGACACATATGTGCTAAATCCTGGCAGTTTTTTAACAATGGGGGGTTGCATGGGAACCAGAAGTCAGATGGCCAGATGTATGTGATGTCATTCTGTAATCTAGAACAAAAATAATGTTTTAATACTAGTTGAGACTGTTTTTGGAACCTGATATCAAAGGATCACTCACATACTTCATCTTGTCTTGTTCTAGTAAGTGACCAGGGAATAGTAACTCTTAAGATCAGTCAGGAAAATATAGTGAGATTAGTTAAGTATTGTTTTTCTGTAACTGTGTGAACCTGTCCACCCATGTTATTCTTAATATTTCTGGTGATTGAAACTCTGGTGTTTATTGTAAATAGATATTTAGTATTTTCATGTTCTTTTATTATTTATTATTAAATATATTTAAACTTTTCATGGGTCTAGTCCTTTAGAGAATACGTTAACCTTTGAGACTACTCATATCTGTTTGGTGACTCTGTGGCTACTCCCAAAAGCCTTACTGCATTGGTCAAACTACCATTTGTATTAATATTAATTTCACTCAGTATAATTGGGTATCTTTGTAAGAGCCTTAAAGTAGCTGGCTTGGAAGTGTCTGCTGGCAGTAACTACCTTATAGTCTGGGCAGAAGGGGACATAGCTAATAATCCTGTACCAGCCTTTCCCACGTGTGTGTGTGTGTGTGTGTGTGTGTGTGTGTGTGTGTGTGTTTGTGTGTAAATCAAATTTGAAAGCGTGTGTGTCAGCTACTTGTAGCATGGACAAGAAGCAGTGGTTTCACAGAGAGAGTGGTGGAGAAATTGGCATGGACACTCGGCTGAAGATTTAACTCTGCAGCTGTGCCAGTGGGGAGCCTCATTGGAGACCTGTGCAGAGACAGAGAGAGAAACCCAGACCCCAAGCTGAGTGTGTTCCCTGTGTGCTCTTAGGGGAAATTGTGCTTGATGCAGAGAGCTGCATCCATTTTTGTTCCAAGTGAATGTCCCTCTCCAGTGTCAGTGGTGAGGATGCAGGCTCCTTGATTACTATCCCAGAGTGGGGATGTTACACCATGCATGAGATAAGGCATTTAGGATTTGCTTCTGTCCATTACTAGTACAGGGGACAGTCTTGGGATAAATTTTCTATTACCCATCCATAGATCCAAGATGCACTTGCAGATGAACAGGGATGAGCTTTGTCTTACATTGACAGGAGTTGGTTCCAGAGCAGCAGTATCCTCTGTGAGATATGCATGTCCCTCCAAAATGCTCTGTTGATGTTACAGAAGAGGTTTAGATTCACAATAAGGCCTGAGTAAAGGTTGTAATGAGATCTAGATGTAATCCCTTTGTTTATAACCTGCATAATATAAAAGACTTTCTTACAATAGTGAACATATATGTTGAATCTTAGGTCACTGTCCACACAGATTCCCAAATCCCAAACTGGGTCAACTCTTTTGGATATATTGTTAGTGTGGTAGTTTCCTGGGGTATATGACTTCCCTGAGGATATGATAATGCATTTTTGTCATTTAGTTTTAGTCCATGATTCTGGCACCAGTTAATTGTTAATTGTTTGGAATAAACATTCCTGCAGGATAACTAAGTCATTTGGGGATTCAATGTCTGCTCCTAGCTTGCAGACATCTGCAAATGTAGTCAGCCAGAGAAATTTGATATTGGATTTTATTTCAGGGAAGTAGATGCCAAACAGAAGAGGTTCCAGCACCAAACCCTGGGGGCTCCACTGGTGACTGTTCTCTTTGTGGAGTTAGCTGCACTGGTTTTGATCTCTTGCATCCTGTCTGTGAGTCAATTGGCAATCCAGTGAGTAACATAGGGGCTTATTCCCAATTTATTTTGCTTTTCTACTCTGCTGATTGGGGATGGTGTCAAATATTTCAACCAGATCAGGGTATCTGGGGATTGTGTCAAATGTTTCAATCAGGTCAGGGTGTGTGGTGTGTGCCATTTTACCTTTATCACCTTTTAAAAAATATTCATGGTGTTGAGTAAGCACGACCTGCCCTTGACAAATCCAAGCTGAGGCACGTCCAGTTCTGGAGATTCCTTATGTCCTTATTGACCAGTTCCATGACAGGTCTTTCAATGGCTTTGCATATGACACTGGTTATTTTATGGGTCTGTAACTGCCTAGATCTGTTGAAGGTTCTCCTTATGCAGGGGAATGACTGCAGCTGTTCTTCATTTGCTTGGTACAAACTCTGTAGGGAGGCGAGATTGAACCGTGTTGTTAGGGTGTGGCTATATCATGCTCCATGCTATTTAAGATGCATCTAGAGATATTGGCAGGACCCAGAGATGTAGTATTTTTAGCTTTTGCTAGCACTTTTAGGACTTCGTCTTGTGTGATAGCTGGAGGAAAGCCATTTTCAGATATACAGTATCTTGTAGGACATGTGGAAAAGAGAGATGGGTAAAGTTTCAGCTGAATTTGTCTGCTTAGTATGTTTACTATTATCTTCAGATTCTCTGCAGGTAGCACTGATTGCAATTAGCTCAGAGCATTAATGCAGGGTATTTCTGAGATTAGGTACATAACGAAAAAAGACCCAGTGATGGTCGTTGGTGGCTACTTCAGCCTCAACCTTGACTTTGGTAGAGTTTCATTAAGCTTCTGAGTTGTTTGTTTATTTCAATGACAAGGGCTCTATGATTCTAGGAATTACTCTTCTTAGTTTTAGTCAAAATTTTCTTCCTTTTGTTCTAAAGCATGTTGATATTATGGTTCCACCATGGGGATTTGTTTCTGGGGTTTGCCCTGCTCTTTTTCCTATGGGATACATCTGCATCTGTGCAACCGTTTACATGCTGGTATAGAGCAGTGACATACATTTCTGAGTATTCAGCAAAGTTATCTAGATTTGATAAGTCACTAAGGATTAGGTTGTTTGTCTCAGAGAAATTTCTAAAGTTATCTTGGGTGGTAGGGGTCTCTGGTTTCAATTTTATTTTGAAGGTGACAGCTTTATGGTCAGACCTAGCAAGTGATGAAGATAGTGCAAAGTGTCCCTATGTTGGTAAGAACAAGATTCAAGATGTTGTTACTCCTATTAGTTACTCCTAATAATTGCTCCAGGGAGTTTGTATTGATAAAGTCTGGAAATCTCTGTGCTTCTGCACTAATGGTGGTGCAGGTTTCCCATTCTAATAGTTGGATAGTTTAGAGCACCTAGAAAAATGGTATTGGGTTTAATACTGAGGGTTCCGGTTCCTGTGAACAGGCATTGTGAATTTCTTGGGTCATTACGAGAGTTCTATAACTAGCAAATATATGGTAAGAGACCTTTTTAATGGTTATTTGGACATTAACAAGTTCTAGTGCATCATGCTGCTTTACCAGCCTTAATGTGAGTCTCTTCTGGAGGGCATTATAACTCTGCACAGCCAGAGTGCTCACCACCATTTAAAACCATATCTCTGTCACTACCCACATGTCTATGTCTTCCAGGGTGAGAAGAGCTTGTACTGGGTGAAGTTTTTTGTTTAGCCTCCTAGCACTGATCAGTAACACCTTTAAATTTTCCTTTGATTGCTTCATTATGTTGATATTTTAATCAGGATGGCTTTGCCTAAAAAGGCACTATGCAGGAGGACTATATGTTTACCACAAATCAAAAGCCTAGAGGGGACAGATGCAGGCAATCCCTGGTGAAGAAGCATGATCTGTTGATCATATCCTCTCAAGCTAAAAAATATTGCACCCCCTCTTCAAATGACACCAAAAACTAAGCCAATGACTGTAATCAATTAGTTTTTGCTCACATTGCGGAGTTATGCTCAGAAAAAGTAGGATGCTGCTTAGTGATAAGCGCATACCTGCCCAGGACACATAGTCTGAGAGCTCCATCATGTCTCTTTCCATATAGTAAAGGGAGGTACATCTCAAGTCGTTATCACCCACATGTACTATGACAGCAGCTGCTGTTTGAGGACTTGAGCTCATGCATGCTCGGACTGATTCTGCCACTGGACAAGCAACTAATCATTACTTGTTCCTTGCTTTGCCTGGTATGAGATGCATCTGCATGTCTTACAATGGAGCCATCTATAACTCAAATATTTAGCTGGGTAAATGCATCTCTTATTGGCTCTGCATCCATGACTTCGGGACTCATTCTCATATGTGAGGAGATATCCTTAACTTGCTGAGTATGCTTTGTGCCTGTGCTGTATTTTGGATGTCTTTGAGGTTTTGGCAAGTTAATCTTTAGAACCTCAGCATATGATGGATTACCATACCTCCTACACTTCAGTCCATGATTTCCTTTCATCGTAAATGTTTTCATACTGATGCCTTTGAATAAATCGGAAAAATATTTCTGATAATCCTATTAAAAAATACTCTGGGACTCAGAAATATGCCTTGAAAGACCGCAGATTGCCTCTTGCAGGTACTGTTTATACTAAGACATGGCCCAAAGCTCATCACCAGTTGGGAAGCTGAAAACTAGCAGCTTATTTCACAGTTAATTTGTAAACCTGCTCAACATAGGAAAAGGACATGTGGTGAAACAGAGGAAACCACAGTCATGGCTAGAATTAAGCCAAGACAAAGTGGTCTAGGTTCTTGATTTTCTGGCACTACCATATTATTCTGGTCAAGCTCAGGAGCCCTTTGTTGGCCACCCCTCTGCTCTGTTGTTCTTGGCCATACAAAAATATGGCCAGATACAAAGTCATTCTTCTTTTTCTTCTTTCGGCTTTTCCCGGTTAGGGGTCGCCACAGCGAAACTCCGGTCCACTAATGATTGGCAGTCAATTTTTATGGTGCCGAGGTGCCAGCCCGGCGCCCAACCTTCAACGAAGGCACACCCATTCACGCATGTCTTTCGAACACCACTCGACCGCGGGGAGGACATGCGGACTCCACACAGAAGGCACTCCAGCCAAGAATCGAACGGGATACATAGTCATTATAGTCACTTATTAGTTTTCCAGTTCTTATATGTTGAAGTTTCAGTTCATAATTAGCGACATTGGTGCAGGTATTTTCTAGAGCATGCATATATCTTTCACCCTTAAAGTGCTGCTCAGTATTTAACATGCATGCTTCTACTGCCTCTAATAAACTTTGCTCAAAAGACAGAAAATATTCAATCAACAGTTTGATGTATTTAAAGCTTAAGTCTAGTTCATTTATTGCCATTGTTTGAGTAAGTCTGCATGCATTTCACCATAACTAGGCATAGAAAGGACTCTTAATCCCCTAGGGATGATTTTATAGTGCAGACAAGCCTCCAGGTGGAGGAGTTGCCATTGTTGTCTCTAACTTAAACAGATTGTCTTCCAGTTCTCTTACAAGTTTCAAAAACTTAGGAAACTCATTACTTACAGGTTCTTTCTCTTTAACAGTTTCCACAAAATTGAGCCCAACAAGTGGATTCCCAGGTAAGTTTATTACCTTACTCCATGTCTGCTGCAGGTTTCTGCATGAGGGATTATATTCCAATTCTATGGTTGCTGTCTCAGCCATGTCTGGGGTGGAACTCAAAAATAGAACCAAGACAAATACAAGAACCAAGTCCCAGCCACTGATAAAGGTAACTGCCAAATAAACACCAAAAATCCAAAGCATAACAATTGGCAGGAACACCACAGCTTCAAACGGTAAAAGTATTTATTTGTAAAAATGTACCAAATAAGAGCTTTCACGTTGTAAAACCAACGCTTCTTCAGATCATAAAAACACAAAATCATAGCTCAGTTTAAAAACAGTTAGATGTTCAATCAGCTATGTTAATTCTTCACTTTATTAAACCAAATTCCTCCCTTTCAATACAGGTTTTAAAGTGAGACAAGCATTAATACCAGGATATTTATTGGCCTGTAGCCTCAAGATCCATTTAAGTTCTACTGTTTCAGTATAGTTAGTGAGATCACCCCCCCCCCCCAGTGACCCACATGCACTATTTGTAGTACTCTAAAAATAAACTCATGTCCAACATTTTCTTTAATATGTTTAGCTAGTGCATTGCTCATATTGCAAGCCCTAATCTCATAAGAATGACTACAAATTCTATCTTTTAATCTCTTGTTGGTCTTACCAACATAGAATCCTGTACAGGACTTGCATGTGGCTAAATAAATCACATTTGTTGTACTACAGTCTGCATAGAATCTGGGACTAAAATTATATTTCATCCATGGATGTTTAAACACTTGTTCTTGTGAAATATATGTACAGGCTCTGCAATGCCTGCAACTGTATGTACCAAGTCTAGCAGATAGCAAGTTACCTGACCTAGTATTACAATTCCCTGTGCACAGTAGTCTTTTCAAGTTTAAACAATTATAATGTTTCGTATAATAATATAATATATGAAAAAACTGGAGAATACTCACAAGTGACAAGACAGCTGAAATAGTTCGGAACAATCTCTTTTTTATGTACAAAAATTGTTTAAAAGGTAAGTCTTGTACTCACACCAAGGAAGATAAATACACATAGGTGGTTTAGAAGATCTGATGAAGAGTCACAGAGGGAAAGGTTTGCATATTTCTGTTTGTAATTTTGCTTGGTTTTGTTAGTGTCAGGAGTCTGATTATATGATAGTCATGGTGTAAGCAGCACATCTAAAAGGTATATAAGTGTGTGAGGGACCACTGAATTGTATGGTAGAGAATAGAATATGGCAATATCTAATTACAGGGTGTTCCAGGTCTGACAGCAGAGGATACTGACACAAAATTTGTTCTGTATGTAGAAAATGGATTCGGCTACATTACAGATGAAGGAGACAAAGCATTAGAAAGTAACTTTGGGTTCAGGAAGCAGGCCTAAGGGAAAGTACTGACAATGTGGATTAATAGTGTTAATGGAAAAGTGAAAATATGTGAGGAAAAGAAGGTTCTGGTCAAAGTGAATTTAGGCCCAGTATCAATTGAAATGTACCAATAACAGGAGCACAAAAGAGAAATGTATTGTGAATGAGACCATGGAAGAAGGCTTTAAGAAAAACTTAAAACTCCAAAGAAAATCATTTGCTGTGTCTAGTATGAGAAAGGTAAAATGGTGAAGAAGAAAAAAAAAAGAAACAGTAGAGGACCAGTTTACTTTATGACTCATACAGGAGATTAGAGGAAGTGGACTTAGATACATTTCTGAAATATATTTAGGTAAAACATTAGCATGTTAAATAGGTATTAATGGCAATGTACAGCAGGAGAAAAAGGTCTCACTCAGAACAAAAGCTGTAGAATATTTTGAGGAAAGCAGTACTGACAAAAATGGATAGATGTGTAAGGGAAAAAATGAATGCCAGGAGTCAAAGGGCATTGTAGGCCACCTATGAGTCAGTCAAACCATGACATGGAAAAAGCAAACAGTGGATTGAAAAATGAACAAGAGTTTGTTTTTTTTTTTTTTGTGTGTGTGTTATTTTATTGTATATCAAAGAGAATAATTAATTAAAACCTATATACTCCTCTTGAAGTCTAAAGAAATAAGAGGATGAATTTGAAAGATTGAATATTTATGTAAGAAAATGCAGGAAAAGAAATGAAAAACTATTACATTAAAAATGGATGGACCAGTTGCAGTTTCACCAAGTATCCTGAAGACGGGGAATTTTAAGTGCCACAGGAAGCTTTGTGCATGGTTTGCTGAAGATGGACCAAGTACTGGGAATCCAGAAGATGGCTGGTGTAAGCTCAAGCAAACAGTCTGGTGGAAACAGAAAACTTCATGGCAGCTCTGGGAAAGGATGCCATGAAGCTTCTGAAGCTCAAGCATATTTTTTTTCTTAAAAGTGTGTGGCCTTTTGTGTACCTGTCAGCACAATTCACTAAGGGAAAGTTCTGCCAGTCAAACTTCAGCATAACTGGATCATGAATCAGGTGCACAAAAAGAACCCAGTATTGTAGACTACCTGTATTTTAATAAGGCTAACTGCATAATGCAGAAAAGACTGGCAGACAAGGCACAGTAGATTATCAGGACTAAATTAGTAGAGTGGAAAGAACATTGCCATCTTCTAAAAAACACTCAGAAAATATTTCTGATTGTGAGTCACTATTAATTCTTGCAGTATTACAATGTCTGCTTCTGCAGTCATAAAACATTATAGGCAGAGTTGTTTTTAACTTTGGAACTGAAATGATAATTTTAAAGCATTCATTTTGTGTGGGTAAAAACTAGGCAGCCACGATGGGTAAAACCTACTGTGGATGTAAAGAGGTAGAAAACTGACTACAGTATGCTGTATATGACTGAAAAGTCAGCAGCTCTACAAACAGTGAGAATACAGTAAATTGTTACTGTGGAACACTAAAAGGAAATGAATTGCCAAAATAAATTTATCAGCTAGAATGACGTAATGTCTGCAGTCATTAAACTATCAATCAGTCTTCAAACAGTATGAATAAACATTTATCACTGCATTCAGCACACAGATAGGTGAAATAGAATCTAATAGAGGAGGGGGTATCCTAAATACCTATACTTATTATAAAACAGGTTTAGGTATGGCTCAAGTCACTTTGGATTGCCCTCTAGTTTATATTCTGCATCATTTTTGGCCAGCACAAGGTTAAAAAAAAAGAATGCAGTTACTTAGACTGCTGCAACAGGATAGTGAGTTCTGTTGTTTCAGAAGCCATTTAAAGGCTGTTCTCATTCCTCATAACTAGGAAATGTCTTCCAATGTTCCGAATCAGTTACCAAACGGTACAAAGATGAGTTGCCACTGGGCCCCCTTCTTCTGGTAGTGGGCAGAAGCATAAGTTTAAGTGGGTCTATATCAGTTTGTTGAAATCTACCTACATTGAACTGCTATTCATCAAACCAAAATCTTCATACATTTCTCCAGGTAAGGACACTAGTTGGCCAACATACAGAAATTTGACCTTTTCTCCACTGTAGTGCAATCTCGAAGATGGTAAATATAAATAAGGCGGTGGTAGGGCATAGCCCCCTAGTTTGCTGGGTTTAATTTAATGTGTTTGTGTATCAGTTGGTGTGTTGGTGTTTCCTTACCTGGGAAAAACGTTTGCTGATTTGAATGTTCAATGAAGGTAAGTTCGATGATGTCGGTTTGATGAATAGCAGTTCAGTATAAGTAGATTTTAATGAAATAATACAGACCCGATTTAAGTAGCGAGTTTATTGATTTAAGTCCAGATAGTATGATCCTTATGAATCGGAGAATAGGAAAGTGTCACATACTTGTCTGGTACAATACACATCTTGGTTCTATCCCTTTTCTCAATCCCTAAAATCTTAAAAATAAAAGCAAACCGGCACCACGGCTAACAATAAGTAACTTAATAAAACAACACAGTTGAACAACTTAAAAATGCCTTTTCTCAGTCCCATCAGACTACTATTTCCATTTCTGTCTGACTAACTGAAAGTTCAGTGCCTGTCCTATGCAAAGCACCACCTATATAAATTGTAAGCTGCCTCAGGAGTTTCTCTCCTCTTATTTTCTGAGCAGCACTTGTTCTAGTGGGTGGTTGGATTCCTAAAGATAGTGGGTATAGAATTCTGATAGAAGAAGGAGCACACATTTGCAAACGCTTACCTCTGATTCATGACTTCAACTAAAAATCCAGATAAAGGCAGACTATATGCTTAAATAGTTTAAATTTTTTGACTGCCTTTGTTCTATTTAAAAGTAGCTCACTGTCTCTGAAATTCTTCAAGTAGAATATTCTCTGATAAGAAGGCTGATGTTCCCATGATGGAGGTTTGAGGGATTAGAGAGCTCTTTTCATCACACAAAATTTGACAGCATCCAACCCTTCCAATCCTTCCTGTATCCAAACAAGTGTGAGTTGTTGCACAGAAGCCATTTTTCTAAGTCATCAGTTTTACTGCAATGATCAGATGGCCACATGCTGCTGCCTTATGCATGCTTTAGTCTCTTAGATTCTCATGGAAGTTAGCATCGCTGTTCCAAAACTATGTTTCTGCAGCCCATGCGCATATGTCCTCTGTATTTTGCAAAATAATTTCTTTAATTTCAGCAGTGTCATGAAGCACTTTATTGATTAGAATTGCTAGTTGCTCAGTTTTCCATCCATATTCTGCAGCGGGAGTCAGTATTCCCTTGTCCTGCAGCAGAATCATTGCATGGGTTTATCTGGACCACACAAAATGCATTAGTGTCAGGAGTAGGAGCTTTGCAGAAAGATATTTACTTTCAGATAGCCAAAATGTTTAAAAGGTGCTCATACTTTGTTTCACTGAACCTTTTCTGCCTGGTTTCTCTGATGCTGCTACATTATAATTCTATCACAGATTACAACAGTTTCAGCCTCCCTCCCTCCTCATATTCCAACTCTGTGGTACATAAAGTGCAAAAGAAATACTTAATTTTCCATCAACATCAAGTTTGCTTTTCATCAGATTCCATGTGCAGGCTTCAGAAAAATGAAAATTTGAATAGTCATTTTAGTTACTTGTGCTTTAGCTGTCAGGTGTTCAAGTGTGTGACAACAGTCCAGTTAATTAGGACAGGGTAGGATAGGCTTGTGCTTTGATGACTAAAAGATGTGTAATTTTCGAAGCAATAGTTTTAAACGTTTAAAGGGTGACAATTATTTAGTACACTGCTGATGGAAATAATGCAACTTTTAAAGGCAGAAAATAACTGCTAAAAAATAAAGTCCAGTGGGGCCAGAGCTTAGGCAGCCGCAACACTGTACTGAAGTAGAGGGTAGAAGAAATGATGACAAAATATTTGATCAAACTGAAAAAATCTTCTTAAATATGACATCTTTGAGTCAATGCAAAAAAATGACTACCATTATTCTAAGCTGTGAAGCACATTTTTGTAATTGTAATACTACTATATCTAAGATTGTATCTGGAACGTTTCTCCCGGGATCTCTGCTGAAAAGGGATACAACACCAAGTCGGACATACCTGGTAAACAAATGCAATAAATGAAAATTAATTACATAATTAATTAATAATGCACACTGAAAATGTGAAGAATTAAACTATTGGTACTGATGTAAAAAAGAGTTTTTGGAGCTTATATGTTATACACTGGTTATACACTATGAATGCATTTTAACAACAACAACTTCTTAATAAGCCCCCTTGTGAATTGTTCAGTGGGTCTTCACAAATGTATGCATGTAAGAAGTGGTCAATAACATGAAAACATTCTGGACACCTAAGGGATTTTATGGTGCATAAAAAGTAGTATAATCAGTCAAAAACAGGACATCAACCATATTTGCAGATATGTGGCACATATCTGGTGAGACCCCTGTCCAAAAGCACTATATACAGTTTCAGAGCCACATCTCTGCAGGGTATGAACAGGAAGGGTGGAGTATGAAGGCTTGTAGTGAAATGCTGCAAGGCCTGCATCAGAACTACATTCACCTTTGAGGAACATAATAAAACAGAATGTTGGAGAAACATTTAAATAACTCAAGAAAATTAACAGAGTCTAAAAAAGTGTAATCTTAAGAAAAAGTAATGTACAGGAACAAATGAACATAAACTGAAGTCAGATGGCACTGAGAGGAAATATATTTTTTTCTTATATGGGATTAGTGAGTGCATGGCATGAAACTGGTGTATAACTAGGATTTGTAGTTTATCTATTGAGTACAGAAATAAGCAGACAGATTATGTCATGCAGTCTGTTTTAGCCATTAGCATTCTGTGTTCTTCTGTTATAAAAGGCATTTGCCAATGAAAACATTATATTTAAGTTCCATTTCACTATTATTACAGGAAAGAGCATAGAAAAATAATTTGAAGGAAAAAAATTTAAGTTGATGTTACTAAATATTTACATTAAACACAGCATAATGCAATTATATCCATGGGTAGCATGCAAATAAAAGTTATCATGAAGGCTTGTAGTAAAATGCTGCAGGGTGTGCATCAGAACTTACAGGAAATTAGAGGTCAGAAGGAATGGGTATAGTAAAAACAAAAGTGAGGAACCAACCACAAAAAGAGCATACAAATGCAGTCCGAAAATCAATGATATTCTAGCTGAAGAAATTGGTCACGATCCGTTGTATAATCCAGGCAATTCTTTATTAAAATACAGGAGATAAGCGCTTTCGCGTGGTAAATCCACGCTTCATCAGATATGGGTATAGATAGACAGTATGATTAAAGTTAGTAAAAACATAAAGCATTTCTCCTGTATGATCTACATCAAGAAATATTTTACATTCTTAGTAACCTTTCATCATACTATCTATCTACACCTTTTCAACACTTGCCCTCTCCCCATTCTTGGGGGGGGGGGGGCTCATATCATCTTGTTTAGACTATGCTTCTAATACTTTTGTATATACTGATTGTCATATTTAATTGTATTTTTTTCTTTTATTACATCACATCCTATGTAATGCACTGTCAAATTGCATGTGTGTGTGTGTGTGTGTGTGTGTGTGTGTGTGTATATATATATATATATATATATATATATATATAGCTATATATATATATATATATATATATATATATATATATATGATATGTGTGTGTGTGTGTGTGTGTGTGTGTGTGTGTGTGTGTGTATATATATATAGATATATATATATATATATGTGTGTGTGTGTGTGTGTGTGTGTGTGTGTGTGTGTGTGTGTGTGTGTGTGTGTGTGTGTGTGTGTGTGTGTATATATATATATATATATATGTGTGTGTGTGTGTGTGTGTGTGTGTGTGTGTGTGTATATATATATATATATATATATATATGTGTGTGTGTGTGTGTGTGTGTGTGTGTGTGTGTGTGTGTGTGTGTGTGTATGTATATATATATATAATATATATATATATATATATATATATATATATATATATATATGTGTGTGTGTGTGTGTGTGTGTGTGTGTATGCTTTTTTAATCTATACTGCTGTTTTTTTTTTCATCTTATTTACGCTCTTGACCTTTTCTCCCTGGGCCTCTGCTGAAAATGGGTATTTATTAGCAGTCGAACTTCCACGGCAAACAGATGTCAATAAATAAATAAAACAGTCTTTCATAGTAGAAAATGTTGAATTACTGCAATGCATCCCATTAAAGCATTCTGATATGGCTGAGGGAGTATAGTGTCATTTTACCATCTTGGATATAATGTTAATGAACATTTACTTAACGCTCAAGTGGATATCATTATGCATTAAATGTTTCCCTTTACAGCTGCAAGAAATGAGTTCAAATAACATACTTACACTGCTGAGACACAGACTCCATCAAGCATCAGAGTGTGACAATAGCCACCTTGGAGAATGTCTACTTTTGTGTGATTCCCATAATGAGATTAGGGGTCAGAACAGAGCATGTCCCATTCCACCGAAGAGCTGCACAAGACATACAGTATAGAATTCCAGATGTGTAGGTTAGAAAGAAAAGGATTTTGGCATAAAAGATCCTTTGAGTAAAATGTTTACTGAAAATGAAACTTTTAGCATGCATTTGCACTTTAATGTTTCTTGATTATATGACATATTTTTCAATTCATTGCATTTTAAAAAATGTTTTTTTCTTTTAATAAATATTTTTGATGGTCTTACAAAGCTATCAAGCAATAGGAAAAGGTCTAACATAGATAGTGGCTCTTGGAGGAAAGTAAATATGTATTTAAAATTAGTTCATTTGAACAATGCGTTGTATTTCTGAAGAAGTTCCGTTAACAATAAAAAAGGAATAAAAGTGTTAATTATTAGTCTCCTCTCTTCTGTCCAGTACTTTAAGTAGTTCTTTGACCAGGTTTTATTTTATATTTGTGAATTACCTTGGTTTACACATGTTGGTTATCAAAGATAAAGACATGAAGGGCCTTTTATCATTTTGTCAAATGTTACACTCCAAATATATAGTTATATATTATGGCATATATAGTATATTTACTGTCTATACCCTATTTTCCACAATTCTGGTTTGTCTAAACAGTATCTACCTACATGTAGGCTGAGTAATTTTGCTTGGAGAATAGTGCACCCCAGGTAATTGAATACTAGTCTGAAGGCCAAGATCATCAGCGACTAAAAACTAATATTAGCAACGCATAGTTTCATGCCACAAACCAGCTTCAAAGAGCCACGCCATCCAGTCTGTACCAATAAGCACTGAATTTGGGAACAAAGATACAACTCTCGTATCTCTTTATATAATGGTTACTGTTTCATGTGTTAATATTTTCCACAGAAGTGCTTTCACATGAAAGAAACAAATACATTTCTGAGCCTGCAGTTCTAAGACATGACCCAAAAGCCATAGGTATTTATAGCCTTTCAAGAAGACACTATACTGCTGTGCAAGCCTTATAAGATAATTCAAGAATAAAAGTAAAATAACTGCAATGCCCAAGCGATATCAGGGCACAAGTGGCAGCTGGTTATGGTTAGAAATCTTGCTACAAAGCACCAGCAGCAGGAGACATGGGTAATATGCCAGAACACACGTCCTTACCGCACTCTGGGGTGTCAGAGAGGGCAGAGCAAGACGTGTAAGTGATGAATACATGAAAAATCTGACAAGCAGAAGAAGGCAAAAGGACTAGCATATATTTAGTCTGATGGCAGCTTAACACGTTTTATTGATAAAGTTACTGGAAAAGTTATGTATACTCAGCTTAACTTCATTTTGAAGGATGTTAGAACTCTATATCCAGTTAGTCCAGTTGTCTTCTTGACATAGCACTGAGATGGCCATTACCATGGTTCTGAATAACTGCCTAATTGCACAAGATGAATGATACTGTCCTATATCCAGGCAGGGTAATGGATTGGGCCCCCCATTACCCCCCCAGCAGTCATGCCAGTATCCCATTACTTAGATATTTTTCCCCAGTTACCCTAAACATTGTTCAAAACTACCAGTACCCATACCATTTTTTTTCACCTCTACAATGATTGCAGATATTTAGATTTAATTTAAAAATTTTATTTCAAAATTTATAGCACAAATACTGATAGCCATTTGCTAAACAAAATAATGCAGTCTCACAATGAAAACAGACTTGGCATTAACAGCAAACTTCTCTGCCCTTCAAACTCACATTCATTGAAATAGCATTGAAACCCACATTCAAAGAAAATGCATCTGACCAGTGATGGATTAAGTTTACCTTTGGGCTGTTTTCATACCATAGGCCCCTTGCACGCATTTTTAGGACCATGCATACATGCATGTGTTCTTTGATTCACTTTCCTGGTTGGATTAAATTATATTCCTTATTTAATGCAGCACCACTTGTTAGACTGTCTTCTAAATTTGTAGTGTTGAACATTTTTCCAGTATACGATGAAATAAAATGTATGAACTAATAATGAAAAAACTGCCCATTTCAGAACATTTCAACCATAAAAGGCCACTCAAACTTCTGTCATTATGATTTACCAGCATCAATCAATCAATATGCATAATCTCTGCAGAAGTAAAAGTCATCTGAATAATTTCACATTAAAGAGATCTGTAACTAATGAAGAGGTTGTTGCTGGAAAACAAATTTATATTTCAGTGTTTCATTTTCAGATTCATTTGGGTGGCACAGTAGCTCAGCAGATAGTGTTGTCACCTTACAGCAAGATTCTCAGATGGGGTGTATTCTGTGTTTAGTCTGCATGTACTCCCTTTATTTGTGTGGGTTTCTTCTGGGTGCTCTGGTTTTCTCTCACATTCCAAAGGCATGCAGTAAGTGGATTGAACACTCTAAATTGGACACAGGTATGAGTGTGCCTGTAAGGGTGTGGTGTGAAAGAACTACTATGGTAGGGCTAGCCACCTGTTGGTGTAGACCTTAGCTCTAGATGATTGTCACTACTGAAGTGACACCCCAACTCTTGCGCAAAAATGGGGAAAAGGAGTTGTGGATAGCTAGATGGATAGAATTACAAATTCGTTGCCTGCTGTCCTTGAATTATAAATTGCCTACATTACATTAAAAATTGGTAAGCTGGTATTATTGCAATAGGGAATGGATGGCAAACTGACAATTCTCAAGACTGTAGCACCCCTCCCACTTAAAGTACAACACAGTAATCCATCTACATGGTGAGGGAGTAGAACCCACAGCTTTCTCCATTAAAAATAAGTATGATACCTGTTGTGCTACTGACACTGCTTTCAAATTCTCTAGTACAAACAGTGGTGACATTTTGCTAAACAAAAGAGTTAGACATTGAAAACAGACTTAGCATGAGCACCAGTAAATTTATGTTCTCTTGAAGCTCACAAATCCTTAAAAATTCACTGAAACTCATAGTCTGGTAGTTGGTATAGAGGATTCTGGCACTTGCCTCCTCTAACCAAGGTACAGGGTTTGAGCCTCAGTAAATTAACCTGCCAGTCATCTATAACTAGGGCATTACACACACACACACACACACACACACACACACACACACACGTGGAAAAACAAAGCATAATTTATACCTTTTTGACAAAGTCATTATGTTCATTTTCTTTTTCATAGAATGACTGGTCAGAAGTCACAATATACACACATGCCACCTGTATTTTGACAAAATTACACTTATGATTTTGATCCTGGTCAAGTGACTAGTCAAAGCTTAAATGTGACTTCATTCTGGAATGGCTCACCTCATCATACAGTCTCTTTTGTGTTTTATAACAATGCCGCATTTATGGCAGAAAATTATCTAAGCATAATAGCTATAAACACCCTTGCTGAATCACTGTTTTTGAGAATACTATAATTACGAATGCCAATAAATTATAAGATCAGAAAAATGCTTTGTTTACTTGTCAGTCTCACTAATGTATTACAATAAATCTTACCACATTATCACCGAGTTATCAGACTGATACAACATTAGCTGTTAGCTGTCTTATTTGCTCACATTTTGCATTCTATCGCAACCAATTTGCTTGTGTTGACCAACATAACGTCAGTGCTTACCAGAGGCATATATTTCAACCTTTTAGCATCAGATTGAATTAGCCTTTAAAAAGTACAACAGTAGATCAGCGATAATGGCTTTATCCAGTGGACAGGCAGCAGGAATGGTTATGTATTTAAATTCCACCCTCAGATACAGAATAGAAACAATTAATCAACAGCAGGTGTGTGTGGACACACAGCAGAAATACAAAGGGCATACTTAAAGACAAGCATCCTTAAAAAAAAGACATGTACTTGTTTAATTAAAAAGTAAATGTTGTAGCAGCTCCCTTGGCCTGGGTGACCCTCCTAGCCAGCCTAGTAGCCTCCTAGTAGGTGACTGCCTATGTCACCTACTACTGGATCCAGCTCTGTCTGTATCAGTCCTCCTTGTCCATACTGTAGCATTTGATAAGACTGTGTACGATTTTTATTATTATTATTATTTATTTTATTGTTTACTGGGAAAATCCAGCTAAGCAAAACACACAGATGGATTTATGTCAGAAGATCGAGTTTTCAGAAACTTGAATGAACAACATAACAAAAAGCTAGGTTTTTGTACCCTTCTGCACCCTACACCCCCTGCAAATTTTATATACCAGCTCTGATATTTCACTACAGTGGGAAAAAGGGTAAATCCCCAGTCCTCACTGTACAAAGATCTCCATACAAATATTTCGAGTTTTCAGAAAGTCGAACATATACAAGATAAATGTAATTGTGAAAAAAATACAAGTATTAAAATTGGAGGTATATATGGCAAAAGTTAAGATTTACCCCCTGCAGAGTCTCAAGAAAGTAAAATATTTAATGTTATCACTTTTAAAAAGGAATAAGGTGCAGTATAGGGCTGTAAGGTAATAAGAAAGTTGATTACAGACAGATTAAATAAGGGATTTGCCACAAAGAGTATGAGAGCATGAGGACTTGTGAAAGGAAAGATGAATTAAGATGTTAGCCTGGTGTGGAACAAGTACAGAGCCAAGAAATGGAAAGGAAGTGTTTTATCAAAGGCTTAAATGAGTGGATGTCAGGTACTGCCCAGATAGTAACTGGGATTGAATTCCAAGCTTTGGCCACACAGCCATATATATATATATATATATATATATATATATATATATATATACATATATATATATATATATATATTTTTTTTTTTTTTTTGGTTTATAAATAAGTAGTTGCTTGCCAGTAGAGTGGCAACTGGAGACACTTAAACAGCCTGACACTAAAACCATGTATTATCTGGAAAAGGAGACAGGCTGTAGTTTGTTTTGAATGTGAGAGATATTGGTATTATTATTATCAGCTGAAGTGGGCTAAGTGATGTCCACTATCAAATAGTTTTCTGACCATCTCAGAAATCCAGAGTAGATTTCAACACCTTCTTCCACCTAAGGACCTCATTCTTGTTGCATATACAGTGATTTCCTCACGCCTTACCTCCACCTGTGGCTGACTCAGTCAGAACCTCATCATTTTCAGTTAATGCAGATTTCTGCTTTCTGTCTGCTATCTAGTACATGCTAGCACGTTATATATCCAACATATTATACCACTTCTCCAGAGGCTACCCTGAACTAAAGAGTTGTATCTGACTTCTTACAGAGTAATGTTTATTTATATAAAATTGTTTATTTTAGATTGGATTATACATTTGACTTTTGTTTGAATTTTCAAAATTTTTTAATGAGCTAATTATGAACTAATTTATTGATTGTCAAGCCCTATTGGTTGACAGACTAAAGAATTACTGACTTTACATATAGGATCAGTAAACATTTTCTTCCCTTTGAAAGAAAAGTAGGTCCTTGACTAAACAGCATAATATCAGGCCACTTAGAGTAGGAGAGGTTGTGAAGGCTCTAATAAATTTAATCTGATATGTTTTGATTACAAATTTTTAAGAAGAGAGGGAAGAATGGCTACAAATGCTAGCTCGTTTAATAACACATGGGATAATAACAAGGTTCCTAATGATTGAAAGAAGACAGACATAACTGGCCTTCACAAGAATGGGAAAAAAACACAGTCAAGAAGCTATCAGAATGCTGTTGAAAGAAACAACTTTCGCATATTTGGAGGCACACCTGTCAGATGTCTAGATTTTTGCAGAATATTCAGATTTTTCCCTTATATATTTACTGTTTTCCATATAAAATTTGTGTTTTTCTGAAACGTATTGAGAATTGCAGTTACTAAGATTTCTCCCTTATATATTTACTTTTTTCCTCATAAAATTTGGGGGGAATTCAATAAACTTACATGGATTGGTTTTCTGTGTAGGCATGGTGGCACAGAGCTTACATGGAAGTAAGCAGGCATGCGATCCAGTAAACAGAGCAGAGGGGGTGTGCATGAGCACGTGGACACGGAAATGTCCATGGCATGCAAATCACATCATAAGCAGGTGAACTGCATGCAAATGAGGTTGCTGGAGCAATCCAGCAAGCAGATAGGAAGTCCTGCAGAACCTGTGTTGGTGTCCGAGTGTATTCAGAAAATTTCCATGTACAAGAAAATAAAAATTGAACAGAGGCTGTAAAAGCCAATTTAGAAGCTCAAAAATTGCATAGTAGGCACAGATATGTGCAAAACTATATCCTGTGTGTCCAAAAAGTAATGTAAAATAATTTAATATTAAGTTGTTTTCTAATATCCATATTATGTTTGCGCTGCACACAGCAGTGCACAAACATGCCTTTATGCAAAAAAAAAAAAAAAATTAAAAGTTTAAAAATGAAAAATAAGAAATATGTGAGAATAATGCATTATAGGGCTCTGCATTTAGTATGTACAATGGTAGATGTCAGTGGTTGCTAAGGAGGCAGGCCCTGGAATAGTGTAGTATCCAGGTTATGTGCACAGATCTGTATGCAAATGAGCTGGGGTTACTGAATAGGAAAAATGGGCTAATGTGTCCGCAGATAAAATCTGTGTAGCCTCAGAACTGTGTTGGTGTCCACAGAAGAGCAAGCTGACATCAAAAGGGGGTGTGTCGCTATATGTTTAAGCAGATTGGAGGTCAGCAGTGCCCGTTTGTGTGGCACACCTCTCAGCTAACCAAGGGGGTGTGTCCAGTGCCTGCTAAGCTTTGTTTAGCTTCAGGGCACTTGTTTCAGCTGGTTTGAGTGTGTTTGCGTGCCGAAGAAATAGTCTCTGAATGCCAGTCATGTATAAATTACTGATAGCCACTGTTCCACTTACACTGAGCCATTCAAACTCCTTAGTGATGTAGCTGGCAGGTGGAATGCATCATAGTTAGCCAATCACACAGGCTGCATCTGCAGCAGACCACTATAAATTATACATACACCCTACAATCTGATTTCTCCCCCATACTCTGCACCATTGGAGTTCAGACCAGGGAATTTTAACTGACAGAATGCTGCTGCTCTGCTACATCTGTATGTGCTAGATGCTGAGGTCAGTGCTAATGCTGCTGCTGACAATAGGCCTAAACTACATGAGCTGGAGATTGTGGAGCACAACAGGGTGGACAGGTACATACTACAACAACCCACCGAGCTCTGCCACCCTCAACTCAGACCCAGAGCCAACAGAGGGGAACCCATCCCAGTGGAAACAATGGTATGTGTAGCCCTTAGAATACTAGCTACAGGTACTTTTCAAAGACCAACTGGGGATATGATGGGGGTCTCACAGACATCGGCATCCAGGGTACTCCACCAGCTCCTGGCTGCCATGCAAACACATGCCAGTGAACACATTTATTTACCCCGCACCCCTGAGGATAGGGCCAGGAGTATGTGCCTCTTCTACCATGTAGTACACTAGCCTGAGGTACTGGGAGCCATAGACTGCACTCATGTACACATCAAGGCACCACCCGGTGAGAAGAGTAGAGTCTACATTAACCACAAGGGAATCACTCCATCAACTTCCAGGTCATGTGCAATGCCCAGGGCATTATTATGAGTGTGTGTGCTGGCAGCCCTGGCAATTATCATGACTCCCTTATCTGGCATGCATCATAACTGTACCAGATGTTTGCCAGGGGGGACATCCCATATGGCCATGTACTGGGGGATGCTGGCTGCGCACTGGAACAGCAGACGAAGACACTGATCAGAAATGCACACACACACCTACTGGAGAATGTCATAATGAGGCACATGCACAAACTAGGAACATCATAGAGCTTGTGTTTGGGCTGCTCAAGTCATGGTTCCAGTGTCCCAGTATATCTGGTGGAGCCTTGCACTACTTTCCAGCCACATGTGCACAGATGTTCATAATATGTGCAGTGCTACACAATATGATCCTGTGGGAACAGTTATGGTAGGATCAGCACATGGAAGGGACACACAGACCCCCACCACTGCCAAGGTCTCCACAGTCACACCCACAGGGGGACTCAGAGAAGGAACCCTCTGAGGCTGTCCCTGTAGGCAGATGTAGGCATGCCCAGTTTGCCCTGGCCATGGGAAAGAGGCAATGCATAGCTCATGCACTGTCAAGCTAGTGTCCTAGGGACTGACACCTTACTCTGTTTCACAAACATAGTAAAAAAAGATATCAGTCACACAACATGACCTGTACCTCACCATGTGTTGGCTGTGTGCTGCATGCATCAGACAGAGTCAGCCCTGAAATACAGGTATGACATCCACTGCGCTCACAAGGTAAGACACTCTCCTATACAACAAATGTATGGGGTACTACACTATGGTAGCATATTTATGGACCTGTCACATGTATGCAAAGGAATAGAGTGGGCTACTCGGCTACTTGCAGAGAACTAACAGCTATGTGGGACAACAGGTACTCTGTCCAGGACCGACTGCCCCATAATTTACATTAGGCCACAAGGCAGCAAAACACACTGCAGTATTCAAGGGAAATGCCAAACAGCGAGGTCATAGGACAAAAGCACGACTGTCAGTGCTAGAGTCCCCGACCCCCAACATGTCAGTGTTCCCATACAACTGCAGTAACAGTATGTTTGCATGGATATATCAGCAGACCACACAATCCCAAGGTTGTTCCAAACAACCTGGCTACATATTCTAATTTCCACAATATGCAGGGGTCAAAGTGTTATGTCTGTCTGCTGTAGATAGTGTGAGGAAGTAAACCTCATGTTCGGGTGGCCAGTGTGGCTTAGTGGGCTAAGTACAGTAGCATAGTTGATGGTGTTCATGGTTCAAAACTGGCTGCACCTACAACTTTTGCATGTGAGGTACTCCTATGGTAGGAGTCCCAGAGACTGTCAATATGCCCTAATCTGTTACTGCAAGATTGTTGGACAAAGCCAGAGATCATAGAGGGACAGAGTGACAAACCTACAAATATTATACATGCTCTGAGTAACGTATAAGGTGGTTAGTATAACAGCAGGATGCAACAGGTCAGAGTAGCAGCAGGATGTAAAGACCATCACTTAACTGTGTCAGTACTTACAACAATTCAGTGGGCTCCATTTAGTAGTATGTTACCAGAAAATATAACTGTATGAGGAACAGAGCAGGCATATGGGGCGGAATGCTGGACATCCTGCTAAAACATGTACAGTAAGAGGTGTGAAGACTGTCACTTTGTGTGTGGTATGACATCATGTACCCCAGTCACATCATACCTACATCCACATAGGATCATAGGATCATAGGATCATAGGGGATTACTAGGGTAATGGCTCTGAGGCCCTTACAAGCCTAGCCAAGAGTTTATCTCCAGAAAGAAACCACAATTAGCACCTGTCACCCCTGTCAGTGAGGGGCACAGGTAAAACCACTGCGACAAATTTGTGGTTGCCCATCCATTCATCAAGGTTGCACTTGAAGAGGATCAGCTACGTACTTTGCTTGACATGTATGGGGAGTCTATTCCAGAGACAGGGCAGCCTCTGGGAGACAAACCTGTCTCTCCAGCAGGTTTTGTTAATGTCACATATTAGATTTAAGCCTTTTGATCAGGTACTACACAAGGAGTTAGACTTACGGATATGGAGCATCTCTAGTAGAGCAGGGTCTGAGATCACCTTGTAGGCAAGACACAGATCACCTCTGAGCAATCTGTATGATACAGAGTAGAGTGATAGTGATTTGAGCCTGTCCACATAGGACAGGTGTTGGAGGCCATGGATTCTCTTTGTGAGGTATTTCTGTGGCCTTTCCAGTTGTTGCAGGTGTTTGGAGAGGTACATACCAAACAGGGCATTGTATTCAATTATTGGCCTAATGAGGGAGGAGTACAGAGAGATAATAACCTCCTTTTTTCTGGATGAAATCCCTTTACTTATGAGATGAACAAAGTAAAAGGTTTTTCTGACTACTGCCGCTACATGATGGTCAAATGTGAGACTGTTTTCAACTTGTGTGCCCAGGTCTCTCACCACAGGTTGTGTGCGTAGGGGGTTGCCGCTAATGTGGTAATCAGTAGGGGTCATGTTTTTGCAGAATGGTATGATAATACATTTTTTTTGCATTTAACTTAAGTCCATGATTTTGGCACCAGTCATTTGTTGCTGTGAGACCCTCTTGAAGTATGTTAACATAATTTGGGTAGTCAATAACAGCACCCAACTTACAGTTGTCTGCAAACTTGGTCAGCCACAGGCCTTTTGTCTTTGTCTGGACCTCTGAGAAGTGGATGACAAACAACAGGGGTCCCAGGACAGATCCCTGGGGGACACAGCTAGTGACAGGCCTGCTACTGGAGGTAGTGGCACCTATTTTGACCTTGTGGGTCCTATCAGTGAGCCACCCACCTGATGAGACAGAGATTTATGCCAAGTTCTGTTAGCTTTTTGGTGATGCCTGAGTGGGGGATTGTGTCAAAGGCTTTGGCCAAGTCAAGGTAAGCTACATGTACTGAATTTCCATCATCCAGTGCCTTGGTGACAGTCTCAAGAAAGTCATCCAGGTCAATCAAGCAAGATCTGCCCTAGATGAATCCGAACTGGGTGGGGTCAAGTGCTTGGAGATTGCCAATGTCCTTGTTTATGAGGTCCATAATAATACGCTCCATGGCCTTACAGATCAGACTTGTCAAGCTAATTGGACGATAGTTACCAGGGTCAGTAGTGGCACCACGTTTATGCAAAGGGATGACAATGACAGTTCTCCACTCTGCTGGAATGAAGCCTCTACTTAGGCTATTGTTGAACAGGGTGCTCAATGGCGAGGCTAGTTCTTGATGGAGATGTTGCAAATACAGCCTGGGATACTATCAGGTCCCATGGAAGCTGTGCTCTTTGTCTTGGATAGGGCCTTTAATACTTGATCTATGGAGATGTGAGGTGCGAGACAAGTATTGTGGATGTTGAATGAGCCTTTAGGGGGGACAGGGGGGGTGAAGTTTGCACTGAACCTATCTGCTAGCAGGTTGGCTAAGCCAACAGGATCAGTGTAAGTGGCACCATTAAGAACTAATTCAGAACAAACTTGGACTTTGCCATGGTGGTTTCTGATGTAACTTAAAAAGGCTTTGTAGTTAGCCTTTGTTTCAGAGGCTAGTTTCAATTCACAATTGGCTTTGGAGGTTTTCACTAGAGACCTAATTTACTTGTTGAGGCTAAGGAGGGAGTTTTTCCTATTAGGAATTTGTGCCATTTTACCCTTGGACAACAGTTTCTTCCTTTTGTTGTAAAGCCTGTTGATAGAGGATGTCCACCAGACAGGTTTGTGTTTCCTTGAGGAGCAGGTTTTAGTTATGTTGGGTATGGCTGAGTCCATGCAGTTGTACAGGTGCTTGTATACTGCACTGGCATACTGTTCAGCATATTTGTCTGCATCCTCTGAGGAGGTGGTGGTGTAAAGCTACTGATACCTGCCTTAGAAGGTTGTAGTCAGTTTTTGAGAAGTTTTTTTAGCCTGGTTATGGCTGGGGGGGGGGGGGTTGGATGGGATAGACACTTCAAATGAGACAGGCCGATGGTCTGATCTCACCAGTGAAGAACTTACTATGGGGGTGGTGCAGCAGTCACCCATGTTGGTGACAACCAAGTGTACAAAGCTATCTCCCCTTGTGAGGGATGAGACAAGCTGGTCTAATGCATTAGAATTGATGAAATCAAAAAATCGTTGGGTGAGTGCATTAGAGTAGGAATAGTTCACCCAGTTTAAGGTGGGGTAGTTGAAGTCACCAAGGATCAGGGTGTTAGGGGGTACCTTGATGGACTCAAGTAGGTCTAGGTAGAAGTAGTGGGTGTCCTGAGTCATGGAGGGGGTCTATAGCTGGCTATAACTTGAATTGGTGTCTTTCCAATTGTCAGTTGCACCTGGAGAAGTTCTAGTGCATCTTGCTGGCAAACCAGTCTGGAGGTGTGCTTGTCTCTAATGAAAATAGAAACTCCACCACCCTTAGTCTTCCCAACCTCATTTTGGTGTTGGGAAGTGTGGAATGAGGTATAGCCTGGTAAGGCAGGGGTGGTCTTTGCAGCATTGAACCAAGTTCCCATGGCTGCACAGATGTCAGCACTCCAGTGCTAGGAGAGCCTCCAGTGAGTGCATTTTCAGGTTAAAGCTCCTAGCATTAAGCAGCATGACCTTCAATTTGCTTTTTGACAGATCTTTTATGTTGGAAGATTTGTCTGTGGGGCATTGCCTAAAAAAGGCACAATGGGAGAAGCAAGAGCCTTGGCCAGAATCCTGAATCCCAGTGGTGACAAGTGGAGTCCATCTCTGGCAAAGCATCAAGGTCTGTCAACCATGTCATCCCAGGCAGATACTGGATCCCCTTGGAGTGACACCAAAAACTAAGCCAATTGCTGAAGTCAATTATTTTTTTGTTGGGATTGTGGTATGATTCTTGGTAAAGGTAGGATGCTGCTTAGGGCTAGGGTCATACCTGCCTGGTACACATACTCTGACAGCTCAGTCATGTCTCTTCATATATTCCGGGAATATATGTCTTAAGTCATTCACACTGACATGGACAATGACAGAGTCATACTTGTACCTGTTGTGGAGAGACTTAAGTGGGTGCATGATGTGTTGGATTCTGGCACATGACAGACAACTGACAGTGATCTCCTCCTTGTCGAGCCTGGTGAGCGTGACATTGGTGTGTCTCACAATTGAGTCACCAGTGACTAGTATGTTTGGTTTAATGTTGTGCTTTATGGGCTGTATGAGTTTATTGTTATGCCTTATGTGCTGTGGTTGTGAGACACTGGTGTGTTGTCTTCTGTCTGTGATGTGTTTGGTGTTGTGTGTGGAATGTCTGTGAGTGTGTTTTGGAGGTCTCGGCTGTTTAGATATTTTTTTATAGAGGACCACTGTATATGTGGGTGTGTGCTATGCTTGCCTATGTGATATGGGAGGTGTGGTGTTTGTGCTGGCAATCTCCTTTTTGTCAGGGGTACTGACTGAGGCTTGAGAGAGTATGGATTCCAGTTTACTGCTATATAGGCATATCTAGCAAGTAGAAGAATTATGTGCTAGGAGAAGAGGGTTGTCAGTGAACATGAGGCAGTTGCTACACTGTCTCAGTATGCCTATATCGACCAGGCTGGCAGGAGAAACTGATGGGAATTGTCCAGACATAGTGTTCTGAAACTTGGATGGACTTGGGGAGAGAGGGTTTTCATAAGGGTTTGTTCACAACAGTGTAGACCACAAAAACCTTGTTAAATGTAAAATAACTGGCCTGAAGCCCAAGTGCAAAAACCAAACCTAAGAGGGTTAGAATAACAGGCATATTTAATCAGGCTAATAACAAGCAGTAATAAATACAGAAGAAAAAAAACCACCTCAACACTTAAGGAGGAAGAATGCAATAAATAAATTAATAAATATGGACAAAGCCATAAACAGTAGTGGGACAAAGGCCCAAATATAAGGAGAAGGATTAACTGCTGGTCAGACAAATGTAGCAAATTCAGGAATAATAGGTTGTGCAGCAGCATGGGTTTCCTAGTGTGTATGGAGTCAGTAACTGAAATGTCTGGCATAATTTCCTAACATCAATCTATAATGATTTGCCACTGATGTACCGGAAAATCACACTGATATGTAAAACGTGCCATATATATGATGTAACACTCTGTGCAGTCTAGTACAATCTGTACAGTCAATATGTATGAGTCATATAATACGTTCAGCAC